>NC_043958.1:1934968-2234968 GCF_902148855.1 Sphaeramia orbicularis
GGTTTTTTTTAACCTTTGCCTATTTTGTTCATAATAAAGATTAATTGTATTTTATCATATAAATGAAAGAAAAAGCAGAAAACAACGTAAAAGATGCAACAAGATACAAATGATATAACGACGAATAAAAGACCAGATAAAAACGATGTAAAAGATAAAAACATAGAATTTGAAAAGGACATAAAATGAAAAAAAGTAAGACATCGAAAACTGTTGAAGATGGTGAAAATGACGTAAAAGTTAGAACGAAACAAAAATGTAGCAAAACATAAAAAAGACAAACAATGTAACAAGATGTAAAAATGTGTGATGAAAACTATTTGAAATTGCAACAAGATCAAAATGTTTTCAACGACGAGATGCAACAAAATGACAAATATTAAAGCATCAGTGACAGGAAAGCTATAAAATAAGACAAATACAATAAAAAAAGCCTAAAACACGAAGACGAAACAAGATTAAAAAAAACTTGCAGGATGCAACAAAATAAAAATGACGCGAAAGACACACCGAAGAAAACGATGTAAAAATGTAACAAGAAGAAAAACATTAGACAAAACAAAACTTCCTCTTCTTCCTCATTTTCCACCTTTTTGCTTCAGTTCTTTGTTTTTTCACGACCAAATTTGCGTAAAAGAAGAAGAACGAATCTAAGCAGACACGAGGCAGATCGGTTCTGATAAACATAATGAAGACGGCGTTGGTCGGTCGTATTCTGACAGTTCGGGTTTAATCAGTGGGTTGCCGTTGAATAACTGTAGATAAACACACTCGCCGTCGTGTTTAGTGTGTAATTAATTGGTGGAGTTGGGTGGTTGTGGGTTTGATTCCCTGAGCTCTGCCTCAGACGCCACACGTCCATCAGCGATTAGAGCAGCTGATGCAGTAAATTAGTGTTAAAACTCATCACTTAACACATCAACACACACACACACACACACACACAGACTCACAAAAACCCTCCAGCTCCAAAAAGCCAGGTTTTGTCTCCTCGCGCTGCGTCTGCAGCTCGGGCGTCAATTAGCCTGTTTGCGGAGGCTAATCGAATGAAACTCAATCAGCGCCGCTAATTGGCCGACTATGTGCAAAGAAATCACATTAATGTCTCTAATTAAGTGGAAGGCATAAGATGCCAGAAAAACACTCCTGTGAAGAGGCGGACGACGCACAAAAACAGGCGAAGGGAACGCCTCTCGATGGCGGCAGCGGCGGTGGCGTCTGGAAACACGGTTCACATCGGAACGAGGAGGAAAATACGGATAAAGAAACACAGAAGGAAAATCAAATGAAATAAAGCCAGTATCAGTCTGATTTAAATGAAATGACTGAACACAAACAGGAAAACAGCTCAGAGAAAGAGTAAAATGTGATATATGTTAGTGAAAGTAGTGACGTATTTATAAAAAACAACAAAATATGACAAAATACCAAAACATATTCAGGGATATTTATTAAAAGAGTTTAATAATGATTGAACACAGAATAAAATAAATCATAAAAAAGTAAAGTATGATGAATGTTAGTGAAAGTGAAAGTAAAGGAGCGTCATATCTATAAAAACACAACAAATATGACAAACACAAAAATACCGAAACATATTCAGGGATATTTATTTCAATAGTTTAATCGTGATTAAACACAGAGTAAAATAAATCATAAAAAAGGTAAAATATTATATGTTGTGAAAAGTGAACGCAAAAGTGAGTAAAGTAGCGTCATATTAATAATAAATGCAAAGAAATATGACAAAACACAGAAATATCAGAACATGTCCTGCACTAATAATAGAAAAATAAAAATATCAAGACATTTTTGATAATATGTGAGAAAATGAACATATTTAATATGTTTTCCAGTAAATATAAACTATATTAATAAATAATTATGTTACCATGTATGCTTGTCTACAATAACAGAAATTAGAAATGAGTAATAGTTATGTGTTGGTTTTATATATATTTTTTAGAGAATTTAATTATGAGACTTAGGAATAGTCAATATGATAAATTTTTAAAAATGAAAGTGAAAGTAAGTAAAGTAACATCGTTTTCATAATACAATAAAATGACAAAACACAAAAATACCAAAACATATCCAGCACAAATAACAATAAAAAACACAAATATTAGACATTTTTGATCATATATTAGAAAATAAACATGTTTCGTACATTTCTATTACATCTAAACTATATGAATTAATTATGAAACTACAGTTGCTTGTCTACAATAATAACAGAAAGTACATCTAATAGTATTGATTATACTGATTTAAAGAATTAAGATTTTTCTACTAAATTACACTTGAAGGTGAATAAACGTTTTTTATTACTGATTAAACACTAACAAACAATTAAGAAAAATTATCTTTTATTTATTTGGAAAAATTCTATAACGATAAGAAATTAAATGATAAATAGAATGGAACGGAACAAAATAGTACTGTATTTATTTTTAACTGTAATAATAAAGTTAATTGTTATAATGACACTTTTGTCGACTTGAACATTCACTTTCTGGATTAAAGCCCAAATAATCCACCTTTCACAGATGTTACAAATAAAAGTGACGACGTAGAAAACATCTTTTATTCATTGAAATGTGAGAAAATAATTGAAAACGAGACACAGTTAATTATATTAAGCTTTAATAAGGTTAATAAAAAGGTAACAGACACATTTTCTAATAAAATATACTTAAATATTAATGATTACAACTATGTATTCATGTTGTACAGTGACAGTAGGTGATATTAGATGGATTTAATGATATATGAGTGAACCGTCGTCATTAGTTGAAGAATGACTTTATTTATCGGGATGATGATGATGATGATGATGATGAAGTGATCGATGCTGAAAATAGAACTAAAACAGTGAGTCAATATTTACACATATTTAATAAATGAATAACCAGTGGTTTGTGTGTGAATCCGATAAAATGAGGATTAAATATTCACAGTGTGTTTTGGTGACTCTTCTTCTTCTTCTCTTTATCTGCCGTCATCGATCCGACCGCCGTCAGCAGAATCCGCCGCTGCGTCGCTGTTGCATTTTTCACCCCGCCGCCGCCACTGCCGTTTATGCGTCCATTTGTACGGGGCGGACACTTCCATCCCGCGCCGGTCGATGCGAACATCCGTCCTGGACTCGGCGGCGGCGGTCGGCACGGCGATGAAAGCTCCTCGATGCAAATGGAGACTCAATTACCTCGGTCAATCTGTCGGAGGTGTGTGGTTACCCAGCAGGCCTCTGGCTCCAGGGCTCTCCGGTGGCTTGTTAAGACGCCGTCGAGAGCACTTGGCTTTGAATTGGCCTTTTGTCAGAGGAGCTGCCAGAGGGAGGCGGGAGGCGCTCGCCATGCGCGTCGACCAATTAGACTTTCAGAACTGGAAGTGAGCGCGTTTCATCAAGTCCTTTACGGTTTGTGGAGGATTTAGGCAGCGTCGGGGGGTTCGAGGAGCGTGGAAAAAATAAAATACCTGCGAAATTAATGACACAATCCGTTAGGTGACTGGAAGGGTTTCAGCTTGGAGCCTCTTTTACGCCGTTTCATCTATTTGCGACTTTTACATCAATTTAATCCTTTTCCGATTTTTATATGTTCATCTTCTTGCATCTTTACGTCATTTTCATCTATTTCTGACTTATATTGTTCTTATCTATTTGCATCTCTTATGCCAATTTTGTCTCTTTGCGACTTATGTTTTCATCTTGTGTCTTAAGTCACTTTCATCTTTTTGCGACTTTTACATCAATTTAAATCATTTTCCCGACTTTTATATGTTCATCCTCCTGCGTCTTTATGTCATTTTATCTAGTTCCAACTTGCATTGTTTTTATCTTTTTGGCGTCTTTTATACCAATTTTTTTCGTTTGGCGACATGTTTTCATCTTGTTGCATATTTTATATCGTTTTCATATTTTTGTGACTTATATTTCATCTTATGTCTTTTAAGTCATTTCATCCATTTGCGACTTTTACATCAATTTTAATCATTTTCCGACTTATATGTGTTCATCTTCCTGCGTCTTTTACGTCAGTTTCATCTATTTCCGACTTACATTGTTTTTATCTTTTTACATCTCTTATGCCAAGTTTTGTCTTTTTGCGACTTAAGTTTTCATCTTGTAGCGCCTTTTACGTCATTTCATGTATTGCGACTTATATTGTCTTCCTGTTGTATCTTTTAAGTAATTATTTTAGTATTTTTGCAACTTTTGCACCATTTTTGTCTTTTTGGAACTTTACATAGTTTTCATCTTTTTGCGACATTATTTTCATGTCGTTAGATTTTACCTCCATGTTGTTTTTCATTTATGATATTAAGGGCGACAGTTTCAGCGACATTGTACACTGAAAATGTTTTTTCGTTGTTTGTTAGTGTTTGTGTTATTTGTTCATGTATCTTATATCCCTGTTTTTTCCCACTTGTCGCGTTTCAATCAAACCACTGGTTCCGTCACTGTGCTCATTTTTCTCCGATATCTAAATGTAAGTGAACCACATGGTCCCGTTAGTCTGTGACGCTGCAATGTTTCATGGATCCGCTGAATATGTGGAGTAAATATTCTGCAGACGTCCTATGATGTCATTAATCCTTGACATTTTTGCGACATCACACTAATATCGAATTGGTTTTTAACAGAAATATGTCCATAACCTTGTTATTTCCTGCTCGTCCTCTGGGTTTCATCCTGGTCCCAGTGGGGTCCAGAGCTTTGTTTCTCCTCATCCTCCTTCATGTTGAAGAGGAGGCTGGCCTCCCACAATGCCCTGCTGCTCCGGGGTCAGCGGCAGCACTCCACCCCGCCCCCGAGGGGAGGGGGGGGCGGCTTTAACAAGCGCCTCTTGTGCGTCATTAACTCCGTTCCTTCGTCTGATCCGGCGTCGGGACTGACTCTGGCAGATACCGAGGCATCCCGCCGATCGCACCGGTGGTGGGTCGCCATTCGGGCCATGATGGCGAAGGGGGCGGAGCAATCAGAGGCCGAGTGTGGGACACTTCAGCACCGCTTTGAGGGATTAGCCCTGGCTTTGTTTCCTTTTAAGCATTTGGAGGTTTAGAGCGAATTATCCAGAAAGGACACTCGTACTGAAGAAGGTTCAATCTGTTCTTCAGAAAATGACAGTTACATTTAACACACCAAGTGTTTAATAAGCATACATCACAAATTCATTAAAAAATATTTAAAAGATCATCATTGTCTGTTGAAAACGGTGGATTTTTGCAAGTTAATGATCACTATATTCTTTATTTTTTCAGCATCTGAAGCTGAAGAAGCATTAAATAAAACACTGAGCTGAGAGCTTTTGGATTTCACTGGAAAATTGTACTTTTTCTGTAGTAACTGTCAAAAAATGTTTGTAAGAATCAACAAACAAAAAGAACTGAACTGAGCAAAAACATTAATAATTGGTTTAGTCTGTCCATCTTTAAAAAAAAAAAAAAAAAAAAAAAAAGATAAATATGTTTAAGTTACATTTAAGGCATTAATGTTCAAGAAACAGAATTTTGTATCTTGTCGTTCCAAAGATTATTTTCTGGTTTCTCACCTCTTATCTATTAAAAAGTATATAAAACGTAATCGTCTCTCAAAAACTGTGGATTTTCTTCATGAATTCTTTATTTATCAACATCTGAAGCTGAAGAAGCATTAACTAAAACCGTTCAGAGGATTCAACTTTTAAATCTTTGTAAGAATCAATAAACAAAAACTGAACTATAATTTTAGACATTTTCTCGTTTCCATCTATTTTTTAAATTGACACACACACATTTAAGGCATTAAATGTTCAATTAACATTATTACAAAAATCATCACTTTAGACCTTAATCCATTTTTTTTAAAAAAAGAAATTGGTCTAATTTAATAGATAAAAAGTTTATGAAATGGAGGCAAACTGTAAAAATACAAGCAGACTACAATTCCCATAGTGCACTTCACCTCCCGTGCTTGTATGTCTTTGATAATGTGTCTTGAAAAACCTGTAAAATTACCTGCAGCTTATAAATGTCATCATGTTTTGATGCTTTCAAAATCAGATCACATGACTCCTACCGTTCCTCAGCAGAACCTCAGAGGAACAAATAAAGTCCTAAAGTCTTCCATGTTCTTTCAGGACTACATGCAGAACGTCCACGGAAGAGATCGACCTCCTGCGGACCACGGTGAAGGTTCCGGGTAAACGGCCGCCTCGCGCCGTGTCAACATGCGCCGCCGTTCCCAGCCCCAAGACCAACGGCCTGACCAAGGACATGAGCAGCCTGCAGCTCGAGACCCCACACCAGGTGAGACCACATGGGTTTAGAGTCCAACCAGAACCACGACCTGAACCACTGACAGGTAAACACTAGGACCAGAACCACAGACAGGTAAACACTAGGACCAGAACCACAGACAGTAAACACTAGGACCAGAACCACAGACAGGTAAACACTAGGACCTGAACCACTGACAGGTAACACTAGGCCAGACCACAGACAGGTAAACACTAGGACCGAGACCACAGACAGGTAAACACTAGGACCTGAAACCACTGACAGGTAAACACTAGGACCAAACCCACAGACAGGTAAACACTAGGACCAGAACCACAGATAGGTGGACACCAGGACCTGAACCACTAAGGGGTGAACATCAGGACCTGAACCACCAAATGGTGGACACCAGGACCTGGGAGGTTTAATGATCGCTGGGGGGTTAGTCACTGGGGGTTTAGTTTGTCCAGTTGGATTCATCTGCAGCTTCTCCAGAACTGATGTCAACACGGGTTTAATGTGTTATTAATGTAGTCAATTTAGTACTAGTGTTAAGTATCAGTAGTAGTAGTAGTATGGTATCAGTAGTAGTGTCAGTATAAGTATTAGTACCAGTAGTATTAATAGTAGCAGTATCAGTATTGTAGTAGTATCATATTCTTAGTATTAGTATCAGTATAGCAGTAGTATCAGTATTAGTAGTATTAGTATCAGTGTTAGTAGTATTAGTATCAGTAGTAATCAGTATCAGCAGTAGCAGTAGTATCAGTATTAGTATCAGTATATCAGTATCAGCAGTAGTAGTTAGTATCAGTATTAGTAGTAGTAGTATCAGTATTAGAAGTATTAGTATCAGTATTATACCAGTAGTATCAGTAGTAGTAGTATCAGTATTAGAAGTATTAGTATCAGTAGTATCAGTATTAGTATTAGTAGTAGTAGTATCAGTATTAGAAGTATTAGTATCAGTATTAGTATCAGTAGTATCAGTATTAGTATCAGTAGTAGTAGTATCAGTATTAGATGTATTAGTATCAGTAGTATCAGTATCAGTATTAGTAGTAGTAGTATCATAGTATCAGTAGTAGTAGTAGTATCGGTAGTATCAGTAGTAGTAGTATCAGTATTAGTAGTAGTAGTATCAGTAGTAGTAGTATCAGTAGTATCAGTATCAGTATTAGTAGTAGTAGTATCAGTAGTATCAGTATTAGTATCAGTAGTATTAGTATCAGTAGTAGTGGTATCAGTAGTATCAGTAGTAGTGGTATCAGTAGTATTAGTATCAGTAGTATCAGTATCAGTAGTAGTAGTATCAGTAGTATTAGTATCAGTAGTATCAGTATTAGTAGTAGTAGTATCAGTAGTATTAGTATCAGTAGTATCAGTATCAGTAGTAGTAGTATCAGTAGTATCAGTATTAGTAGTAGTAGTATCAGTAGTATTAGTATCAGTAGTATCAGTATTAGTAGTAGTATCAGTAGTATTAGTATCAGTAGTATCAGTATTAGTAGTAGTAGTATCAGTAGTATTAGTATCAGTAATATCAGTATCAGTAGTATTAGTATCAGTAGTATCAGTATCAGTAGTAGTAGTATCAGTAGTATTAGTATCAGTAGTATCAGTAGTATTAGTATCAGTAGTATCAGTAGTATCAGTATCAGTAGTAGTAGTATCAGTAGTATCAGTATCAGTAGTATCAGTATCAGTAGTAGTAGTATCAGTAGTATCAGTATCAGTAGTATCAGTAGTATCAGTAGTAGTAGTATCAGTAGTAGTAGTATCAGTAGTATCAGTATCAGTAGTATCAGTATTAGTAGTAGTAGTATCAGTAGTATCAGTACAGTAGTAGTAGTATCAGTAGTAGTATCAGTAGTATCAGTATCAGTAGTATCAGTAGTATCAGTAGTATCAGTATCAGTAGTATCAGTAGTATCAGTAGTATCAGTATCAGTAGTATCAGTAGTATCAGTAGTAGCAGTATCAGTAGTATCAGTATCAGTAGTATCAGTAGTATCAGTAGTATCAGTATCAGTAGTAGTAGTATCAGTAGTATCAGTAGTATCAGTAGTATCAGTATCAGTAGTATCTGTAGTATCAGTATCAGTAGTATCAGTAGTATCAGTAGTATCAGTATCAGTAGTATCAGTATCAGTACTGGTCCTGCTAGACTCATCTGTGTTGTGCTCTGTGTGTTTTTCCACTGGACCATCCACATAGAAATAACAACGTAACGTGTTAATTCCTTCTTGAACAAACCAGTCCGATGGCCTGTTTTCCTTCTTCTGCCTCCAACACAAACAGGTTTTGTCGTGTGTAAATGATTCCAGATGAATATTTAAAGCAGAGTTTGGGTTTTTACGAAGCGGCGTCGGAGCAGAAAACAGGCCCCGAGGCCTCGAACGCTTCACGTCACCTGAAGGAAGATGTCGTAAAACAAAAGGTGGAGGATCAGGAGGCTCCAGCTAATAGCATGAATATTCAGCGAGCCGTACTGCAGTGTAACTAATTAATGTCATGAATATTAAGTAATCAGAGTCCTGGCTCCGCTCAGCCAGCGCCGAGAAATGAGCTGTAATGAGAGAATGAGGCGGCGGCGGCGAGGGGAGGGGCCCTGCCTCTCCACAAGTCAAGGGTTTGATTTACACCACCTTTATTACTGGCTCCAGTCCCACACTGCAAAAAAATATCACACATTTTTAGCATTTAGAGCCAGAGGTTTTACCAACAGAAGACTCTTCTTAAAGTGGAGCTCATGGTAATGTTTATGAGGTAAAATAACCTATGTATTCACCAAAACCGTCTAGACACTTCTGAAACCTCCAGCTAGATCACCAAAATCCCCGAAAACCCTTCAATCTTCACTCAATAGCCACTAAATCTCGCCTGAATAATCCACAATACTACTGAATCCTCAACCTAGGTTCACCAAACTGTCTCAGAATCCAGAAAACCCTTAAATCTTCAATCAGGAGCACTAAAACCAGACTGAAGAAGTCCAGAAAACTCCTGATTCCTGAACCTAGATCCACCAAAACAAGTCTCCAAATCCAAATACTCCTGAATCTTCAACCTGGAATCATTAAAACAGCATGACAAATCCCAAGTGCTAATAAATCTTTAATTAGATGATCCAGAATCAGTCTCCATATTTTGAACACTACTAAATCCTCGACCTAGATTCTCCAAACCGGTCTAGAAATTAGAACATGGCTGAATCCTACATCTAGATCTACTAAAACAAGTCTGAAGATCCAGAATTGTTGCAAAAATCTAATTAGAATCTCCCCAAATAAGTCCATACATCCCTAAAACCCCTGAATTTTTAAATCTAGATCCACTGAAAACCAGGCTGATACTCCACAGTACTCATGAAATCAGGATCTAGATCCACCACAACCATTAATATACGAAATATCTAAACAAATCTGTGTTGAGTTCATCAAACCAACTGCTTTTGAGCAACGTCGTATTTCTGTCAGATTCTAAATCTCTTTTTTAGGAATGATGGTAAAAAATTTATATAATTAATCAGTATGTTGCAGTTACTATGATATAATAATAATAATATAATAATAGTATGATTTATTGGTGTTGTAGTAATAACTCTAATGTTATTGTTGGTGTAATATATATATATGAATGATGTACCTAAATATGATCATGTAAGAGTATAGCTGGAGTAATATATGGTATGTATTTGTATTTATATATGTATATGTCTATAGGTTATATTAGGAAATGTTTGTATAGATGTTGTTCTAAAGTCTGTAACAAAAGTAAACAAACACATGGTATTAAGATGAAACAAAGATCAACAAAAACAACAACAAAAAAATTGAATATGAAACAAACCAAACCATCTCTTTGGGGTTGGAACTGATAAAGTCTGGGAGCCGCAGATGTTTTAGGATTACTCTCCGATTAGACCTCCCGAAGCCTGACCTTTGACCGCGTGGTCGCCCTCAGGTCGGTCAGCAGCAGCTCGTCACGTCTCAGATGGCGAGCGGCGTCAGCCTCGTGTCCTTCAAGCAGTCGTGGTCTGGAGGGGATGCACCAGCGCTCGTACTCCGTCTCCAGCGCCGACCAGTGGACCGACGCCACCGTCATCGCCACTCCGGAGTCAGCACAGGTAAAAGACCGCAATGCACCCACAACATACGAAAAACAACCCGTAGACGTACAAACAACTGCATGAAACAGGAAGGTGTCATCTGCATACAATCATACTCTAATTATTGAACCACTTCTGCCAACATTATCACTGTTTGTATTGGATTTCTACAGAACATTCAAGGTTTTCATGGGTTATAGCCAAAGCTTTTTCAGCTTCCACTAGCTGCTGACATGACAAGACATAGTTGTAGGCTGTAAATCACTTTATAACAGTCACATTGGCTCAGTTCCACATCGGTGTTTTGAAAATCTGTGTTGAACGGCATTAAAAGCAACACATTTTCATTGATAGTATACATTTCTTTTCACTGTGTCAAGCTAACTCTACTTGTATTTGAATGAGGTTTCGATACATTTATGTTAGTATTTTGGCTCAGTTGTAACATCAGCTCCTCTCGTGCAGCTGCATCACAGGGACCATGACAGGGTGAGCAGGCCCCACAGCGGAGCTCCACACAGGGGCCCTCTGATCCACCTGTCAGTCCTTTAAGTCAATATGGACTCGTGTTCCTGCTGTTACTGTCCAGTAATCTACTCATGGTCGGGCTGAAGTCGTCTGTCAGACTGACAGCTGTCAGAGTCCTGTGTTGCCGTGACGATCAGCCTGAGTGACAGCTGTGTCGTCAGTGTTCAGGCTGGCGGCGGCACTCCTCCAGTAACGTTTAGAGCTGTGAAATGCTTTGTGTGGACTCCCAGGGGCCATGAACAGCTCATATGAGTCAGTTACAGTTTGACTTGAGCACTTGATGCCAGAAGACTTTTGTATGTTTGTCCGATTTTCTCTAATCAGAGATTGAGCCAATAGTAAGTTCTGAGCAAAGAATAAATGGGTTTAAAGACAATGATGAAGGTCAGCAGTAGTTATCAAACATAATCTGGACTTTTTTGCATCGTTTTCATCTTGTTGCATCTTTTAAAACTATAAATAACGATCTGTATCCTTCAACCTCCACTCTGGACCTAAAACCAGCCTGACAGATTAACGATTTGACATTAATGATGCTAATTATCGATATGTGATTAAGCTGAGCTTGTTGCGATCGTATCCTCCGTCTCCAGTGGAGGGAAAAGCCCGTCGGAGATGAGGATGCTGAAGGAGGCCGTCTGGAGGCTGAGGTCTGGGCGGGGGTTGACGTGGATGGAGCGCGTCTTGCAGATGGGGGGGGGCCGTTAATCCACGGCGGTTAATTGCGCGCTCGGGGATGGCATCTTGTCAGCAGAGATAAGTTGTCACATTTTCCACTTGAGCTGAGACTAAACGATTGTAAAATAAGTTATGGCCGTCCTTGGGGCGTCTGCGGTTTGGGGACGGTGGAAAACTTGTGTATATATACAGTGTGTGTGTGTTTGTGTCTCAGCTCAGACACACACTGAGCCCATGTCAGCGCCGCCATCCGCCGCCGCCGCCGCCTGATATTGATGGAAGCTGAATGTTATTTTATTCTGCCGCTAGTCACAGCTGTCAGCGGCAGCATAGAGAGCGAGGCTGAGAGAGAGAGAGACTCACGGGCTGCTGCTGATAGGCTCGCTCGCCCCAGGTCCAGACCTCGTCCTCAGACCTGATCAGGTCAGATCAGAGTCGAGACAATCGATGGACGTCCAACTGTTCCTTTATTTTGATGCACACGTCGACATTAACAGAGCTGTACAACGTCCTATTGTAAAAGGGTATGTCTAAGTGTTTGGACTTGAACAGATCCACGCTGCAGGTGGATCCTGGGTAATTCACTGTGGGAATAATATCCAACTCCTTATATGGACATCCTGGGGGGGTGTTTATAGGTCACATCTTTAGGTTTTGTAAAATGCAAGATATGATAGTTTTAAAAACCCTCTAAGGCCTGTTTTTACCACAGTTTCACCATGTTTTAGTTGTTTTTTCGCTGCAGAAAAGTGCTTCACATCTCATCTTTCTGTTCCATTGACGTCCCATGTGATTGACAGCTGGAGTTGGAGCCAATCACAGATCTATACACACATATCTTCACCTCTTATTGTGTTATTCAGATCAGTCCTTTGTCCATCAACTTGTGCAACATCATGGGTCGAATCCCTTGTCTGTCAACTTTTACCAACCAATCGGCACCCTGGAATCACTAAAGCCCGCCTTATTCCAGTTTAATGTGTAGAGACAGGACAGAAATAGACCTGTCCAACATGAGACGTCCCCTTCTGTGGGACAGACAACAACTGTTTTACAGCATCAAGAAAAAAACTAAACAACAGACAGGATGGAAATATTATGGGCTCAGTAAATATTTGGTTTCCTTTGTCATTTACACATCTAATGATTTTTGATCATTGGTGAAAATAGAATGACAGACTGTTTATGCTCATGACATTTTCTACACTTATCCATTATTTTATTCATATTTTCCACTACTTTTGAGAAGCTGAGACTTGGTAAAACTATATTAGAAATGAAGAAACATGAAGAAAACAATCAAGAAAAAACAGTCAAATAAAATATTCAATACAATGAGCAGATTAATCAAAAAATGGACAAAATTATCCTGAAAATAAACAAAAAAAGACAATTAGACATGTTATTTCCATGTACCCATTATTTTATTCATATATTCCACTGCTTTTGTGCACCTCAGACTTTTTTAAACCTATTTCAACGCCAAAACACTTCATCCACGAGTGAAGGTGTGTTTTCACAACAGATTTGAACATTTTCAATAATCGGACTTTCAGCATTTGGGCTGAATTCTCTCTTTGAACAGTGGACGAGGACAGAAATAGGCCTCGGTTCCATAAAGCTGAGACTGAACTGAACATTTACATATAAAACACTTGGATTTGTGTTTTTTTAAGAACTTTAAAAAGCTAAATTGAAGCCCGTCTGTATAAATCGATAAACTAGCCTTGGAGGACTGAGGGTTCAGAAGTCGTAGAACAAACCTCCACATGTGCGATCATCTAACACTGAATCAGGTTTGTCAGGTTGTCATGGTTCCCGGTCCTTGTCCAGATACAGGTCTTGGTGACTCCGTCTGCTCCAGTCCCAGTATCTCCAGCACCACCAGTCCAAAGATGGAGCCCCCGCCGTCGCCCCACGCCAACCGCAAAAAGCACCGGCGGAAGAAGAGCACCAGCAACTTCAAAGCCGACGGCCTCTCTGGTACTGCAGAAGGTAACGCCATCCCCCCTCCCCCTCGCCTCAGTTTCCCCACCCGGGTCCGCCCAAGTCCAGCAAGACCCCCGTCTGCAAACACCAGGACCTCCATGTAGAAACACCAGAACTTCCATCTAGAACCACCAAAACCTCAATATAGAAAGACCAGGACCTCAATATAGGTAGACCAGAACCCCCATGTAGAAACACTAGAACCTCAGTCTAGGAAGACCAGAACCTTAATATAGGAAGACCAGATCCTCAATCTAGAACCACCTGAAGCTCAGTATACAAAGACCAGAACCTCCATCTAGAACCACCCTAAGCTCAATATAGAAAGACCAGAACCTCAGTTTAGAAAGACCAGGACCTCAATATAGAAACACTAGAACCTCAATATAGAAAGACCAGAACCCCAAAATAAATGGACCAGAACCTCAACCTAGAACTACCAGAACCTAAATATAGAAACATTAGAACCTCCATGTAGACACTGCAGAACTAGAACCTCTATCTAGAACCACCAAAGACAGTTTGAAAATCCTGAATTCTCAGGAACATGAATCTAGATCCACCAGAACCTCGTTCACTAAAACCTAAATCTAGACCCAAAAAACCAGTGTCAAATCCAAGAGTTAGATGAGAGTAAAGTGTTGTTGATTCAGGACCAGGGTTGGGAAACGCAGCCATGTTTGGTCATGTGATGGTCATGTGATGGTCATGTTTGGTCATGTGATTGTGTCCAGAGCTCATCTTTGAGCGAAGGATTTCTTGTTCATCCCCTCATTCTGTCAGCCCTTCATCTCGTCATCCTGTCAGGTTTCTTCTTCCTCTTCTTCTCCTCTTTCTTCTTCTCCTTCTCCTCCATCATCCTCTTCTCCTTCTCCTCCCTCATCTTCTTCTTCTCCTCCTTTTTCTTCTCCTTCGTCGTCTTCTTCTTCTCCTCTTTCTTCTCCTCCTCCTTCTCCTCTTTCTTCTTCTCCTCTTTCTTCTCCTCCTTCTTCTCTGTTTGTGGATCTGTTTGTAATATAACCTTTATCCTTTTGGTCTGTTCTCTATCTGTTTCGATTTCAGACATAAAACCAAATCCTTGGACTACCTGAGTTTCTGCTGTGGTTTTAGTTTCTGTTTACACGTACAGTTTTATTCTTCTTCTGAGGAACCGCCTCCTGATTGGCCAGATTTTGTTCGACCCTCATGACTCTGCTTTATTACTTTGAGATGTCAATTATTATTATTATTATTATTATTATTTCAATGGGAATACTTTTCACGGGTCTGTTCTTTACATTTTTCTCTACCAAACAACTGGACTTTTAACTCCTCAGAGTCTTCGTCAGCTTTAGACTTAACGTAATTATTGAAAAAAAAAACGCTGTGAACCAAACGTTTCCTCCAAAACTTGACTCGTCGGGTGCTTCCTCGTTAGATTTAGAGTTAGATTTGTCTGTGGTCTGAACTCTGAGCCAACATTTAGAGTGGAACACAGTGAACAGATGTGCGAGCGGCGGCAGATGTGTAATGTTGGCCTTTCCATCACAGAGGCGTCAGTCACAGTGACGGATCGCCACGGTTTCCTTCTGGATCCATGTCGTCCTTAAACCATTTTTATATTCAATGATCCAATCAGAAACTCGACAGTAATCCACAGCTTCGTGTGTCATTACCGCTCAGCTTTTATATTTATTTATTCATTTTTGCAACATTAATGAAGACGCTCCGATGCCGACATTATTAGAAACTGTTATTACACACGCATTCACATCTGTAATAGACTTTATGGACAAAAGTATGTGGACACGTTGGATTCAGGTGTTTGTTTTCTAACAGGTCTGGGATACAAAACAGTAATGACTAATAATAATGACAGCATAACTCTTTAAGTGGGAGGGGAGGTGGGAGGAGACGGGAGGAGGAGTAGCTGGGGGTGGGGGGGTGTATAGGAGGTAGAAGCTCCAGAACACTTCTGTCCGTGGAGGGGGGGTATGTTTTTTATGCTTTTATGTTTTTATGTGATAGGTAGAAAACACATTTTGTCTTTAAATTCTACTTTTTTTAGTGTAATTTATTCTATCTATCTATCTGTCTATCTATCTATCATTTTATATTGCGATAAATATCACTGCATTGGTTAGTTTGGTTTATAGTATTATTTTTGCTTCCAAAATGCCCCAGAGATGGTTAATACTTAATTTCTCTCAACATTTTTTTATCCATGACTATGATTTTAACTGTTCTACCTGTAAATTTTATTAAATATATTAACTTTTTTATCTCAAATCATCATGAACAGGACATGATGTGTCCCAATATTTATGTCTGTATAGTTTATGAACATCAATATTTTGTTAAGTTTAATGGGAGATTTTTTTTCCTCAGTCAGATGTGACGAAAGTAGGTTAGAATTTTTTTTTTTTCAGTCAGAGCAAGAAAAATATTTTAGAATTAGACACTCTAGACCAGGGATTTCAAACTCATTTTGGCCACATTAAGCCAAACTTGATCTGAAGTGGGGCGAATTAGTAAAATAATAATAATATAATAATATATAAATCATGCCAACTCCAAACTTTCCTTTATGTTTTAGAGCGAAAAAGGAAAATTATGCGATGAAAATGTTTGCATCTACCAACTATCCTTTTAAACAATGTGAATAACATGAACAAACTGAAATTTCTTAAGAAACTAAGAGCAATTTTTAACGATATTCTGTCTCAGTTTATCATTTTCACATGTAAATTATCAGATCACAGTGGATCTACAAATACACAAAATATTTAATAACAGACAGAATGTTGATAAAATTACACTTCAGACATTTCAAAATGTTCATATTTGTTCAAGTTATTTGTATTTTTGTGAAATGATACTTGGTTTTAGTGTAAATACAATAAAATGACATGAGAAAAGTTTGGAGTTGTGAATATTAATAGGTTTTTCTGATAGTATTTTACTGATCCAACCCACATCTTTTACACACGTACATTATAATGTATAAATCACAGTGGATCTACAGAACAGATACACAAAACATTTAGTAAGAGGTGGAATATTGTTAAAATTGCACTTACTTCTATAAGACGTTTCAGGTTGTTCAAATTTGTTCAGGTTATTCAGATTTTTTTTGCAAAATTCTACTTTTAGTGTAAATACATGAAAATGTTTATGTTTACAAAGATAACTAGAAGCACTCAGAGAGCGCAGACCTCCGCCAAGGCTGATCAGTGCCCCCCCCCCCCGTGGGCCCCCCCACCCCCGATCACCACCAAAATTTAATCATTTCTTCCTTATCCCATTTCCAACAAACCCTGAAAATTTCATCCAAATCTGTCCATAACTTTTTGAGTTATGTTGCACACTAACGGACAGGCAAACAAACAAACAAACAAACAGACAGACAAACAAACAAACCCTGGCAAAAGGCGGAGGTAAAAATTGGGAGCTGTGAGTATTTATTGGTTATTGTGATAGTATGTTAGTGATCCGACCCACTGCAGATTAAACTGGTCTGTATGTGGAACCTGAACTAAAGTGATGAATGTGTTCAGTGTCATTTTTGCATTTCACTCGTTCATCCCAGGGGTCAGACTGGACCCTTTGGTGGGCCGGATTTGGCGTTTCTGCTCTAGACTGTAAATTGATGAGAAACTGATATTTTACCAAACAGTCAGCAAAAAACACATTGAATACTACTTTGGCAATCAAATAAATGAACTGAACCACATAATAGACAGATTAAGCTTCCAATTATATTGACCTTTTCATTTATTTTGCCTTTTTTTTGTGAAATTAAACTATTATAACCATCATATTCAATTATAAAGTGAAATGATAGTTTTTTTAACACATTTTATGAACTTTATTTAATATTTTAATGTTAAATTAATTTCATGTTGCTTGAAAACACCTATAAAAAAACCTCATTTGGACCCAAACGGTGCTGATGACGTAGTGTTTTATTTGACAGTTGACTGTTTTTACACATCCTTGGTTCTGTTTTTCAGTCCTCTCTTTGTTTTCTTCTTCTTTTTTTCTCCTCCTCTATTTCTCAGCCTGAGAGGCTTAAGTGAAATATTATAAATAATCCACCGTAGTGAAATCTTTTATCAGTTGTGTCACTTTCATTATTCAATAAGCGATTAGTAACAGTCTTCCCAATTTAGCCATTAAGTACTGAGCGTGCTCAGTGGGCCTGTCACGCACGGCGGCTCCGTGAAGTATCTGCACGTCAGAGGATCAGGGTAATTCATGAGAGGGCACCGCCCCCTGAAGGGAGGACTGCCCCCACCCCCTGGGGGAGGGGCCCCCAGGTAGGACCGCCCCTACGCACAGAGGTGACACAGACACACAACGACAGTGTTTGAGCAAAGATCTTAAGCTATAAATGTGTTAAATGTGTTAAATATGTTAAATATGGTTAAATGTGTTAAATATGGTTAAATGTGTTAAATGTGTTTAAATGTGTTAAATGTGTTAAATGTGTTAAATGTGTTTAAATGTGTTAAATGTGTTAAATGTGTTAAATATGGTTAAATATGTTAAATATGGTTAAATGTGTTAAATGTGTTAAATGTGTTTAAATGTGTTAAATGTGTTAAATATGGTTAAATGTGTTAAATATGGTTAAATATGGTTAAATGTGTTAAATGTGTTAAATATGGTTAAATATGGTTAAATGTGTTAAATGTGTTAAATGTGTTAAATATGGTTAAATGTGTTAAATGTGTTAAATATGGTTAAATGTGTTAAATGTGTTTAAATGTGTTAAATGTGTTAAATGTGGTTAAATGTGTTGACTTTGTGATCAGTGCGAGTCCATTGTCGACTGTAGTGAATGTTGTCGTGTTGTGTTTGTTGTGCGTCTGTTGTGTGTGTGTTGTGTTTGTTGTCTGTTTGTTTTGTGTCTGTGTGTGTGTTGTGTTGTGTTTTGTTTTGTGCGTCTGTGTGTGTGTTATGTTTTTTTGTGTGTCTTGTGTGTTGTGTTTGTTGTCCGTCTATGTGTGTGTTGTGTTTGTTGTGCATCTGTGTGTGTGTGTGTTGTGTCTGTGTGTATTGTGTCTATTGTGCCTCTGTTGTGTTTGTTTTGCATCTGTTATGTGTGGGTTGTGTGTTGTGTTTGTTGTGTGTGTGTGTTGTGTGTCTGTTATGTGTGTGTTGTGTGTGTCTTGTGTTTGTTGTGTGTCTTGTGTTTTCTGTGTGTGTGTTGTGTGTCTTATGTGTGTGTTGTGGGTGTTGGGTGTCTGTTATGTGTGTGTTGTGTTTGTTGTGTGTGTGTTGTGTGTCTGTTATGTGTGTGTCTTGTGTTTGTTGTGTGTCTTGTGTTTTCTGTGTGTGTGTTGTGTCTTATGTGTGTGTTGTGTGTCTGTTATGTGTGGGTTGTGTTTGTTGTGTGTCTGTTGTGTGTGTGTTTGGAGGCGTTTGATGTGTTGCTTGTGGGTCCACCTGTGTCAGGTGGGTTTGACCTCGTTGACCCCGCCCTTTGATTGGCTCACATCTGCCAGATGACCTCACACAGGTTCCTCAGGGGTCATCAAACAGCCCCGCCCACTCTGCTTTGATTTGTCGACCAGCGAATGAGTCCTCTTCTTCATCTTCTCCTTCTTCTTCTTCATCTTCTCCTTCTTCTTCTCCCTCTCCTTCTCCTTCTTCTTCTTCTTCTTCTTCTTCTCCTTCTCCTTCTCCTTCTTCTTCTTCTTCTTCTTCTTCTCCTTCTTCTCCTCTTCCTTCTATTTCTGGTGGATTCCTTTAAAGTCGGGGGTTAATCGGGGTCGTTCGGTCTGAAACAATGACCTCCGTTGTGGAGTCGAGTCCAGGTGGTCTGAGGATGAGTCTGGTTTCTATGGCAACGCACACCGAACCCTCCCTGTCCAATCAGGTCTTGGTTTCTAGTTTCCGTTAAATTTTTGTCATATTAGTTTTTTAGGTTTGAGCTCCTGTTTTACCTTCTCTTCTTCAGATCTTGTCTTAACCCTCTGCTGTCAGCCCAGACGCCCTTCAGAAACACCAGCTGTGCGGAACAGGCACAGTCCTTTTTTCCACACACTTTGATTTACACTCTTGTAATTTTTACAAAAAATTAATTTCATCAGTTTGAGCTGTAAATTCAAATACCAAATACTCAATAACTGTCATATTTTTAACCATTTAAATGCCATGTTTGTAATGTAAACAAGTCATATTTTTTGACGCGAAAACCCCTAAAAGTTTTTTTTTTTTTTTTTTTAAATATACTAGATAAAAATTTGATTACTTATTTTAATTTATTTTTGCAGCCTCACACATCCACACCTACATAAACACACCCTCTCAGACCGTTGGAGAGCAGGTAACAGTACACTGCCATCTAGTGGCCAGAAAAAACATGCAATTTCTCCCTCTTCCAAATATGGCAAATGTGACGTTACAGGGTAAAAAAAAAAAAGTTTATATGAAAATTTAGAGCCACACCTGTGAAATAAAGCCCAGATATCCGTAAAAGCATGATTTATGCATTAATGGCATATGGATCAAAAACAGTGGTTATAATGGAAGTAAATGTGCATTTTTTACTCACTTCAGAGACAGATACTAGTTTTGTAATTTTTTGTTTACAGTGTGAAAAATGTCGTTGCTGGCCAGAATTTTTAAAAATCGTGCAACAGCTTTTGAATTCTAATCTTAATGCAAACTGTTGAAAATAATATAAACTTTTGTAACATGAAGTGCAAAGTGTGCATAAATGCCTCACCCCGATTCCGGAGGGTTAACGCATCGGGTTTTTGTTGAATTTTTACTTTACACCAACTTTAAACTGAACTGAATCCTCTTAAAGATCGAATCATCATTAATGTTCATTTGTAGGAGGTTGTGAGATTGTTGCCAAGGGGCGGGGCTAAAGTACACGTTGCGATCGACCGTTGGATGTGAGGTCGGAACAGGTTAAACCGCAGCGAATCGGAAACAGAGAAAACTCGGGGTCCGTATTTCTTTTTTAGTCAGACTTGGGAACAGTCGTCCATAATATTTTCCAGGTTATTAATGTTGTAAAAGGCGTCGAATAATATGAGGAGTAATGACCTGTGTCGCAAACCAATACTGTGTGCGGTGACATTTAAGGCTTTTAATTTGTGTTTCCCGAGGCCCCCTTTAGTCGTCGCCGTGGCACCCAGCGTGCTGCCTGTCAGACGCCGCGTGGGGCCGAGTCGACGCCCCTCCGCCGCCGACCCCTCCCCCTCGCCGCCGTGTAAATGCAGTACATTGGCTTTGTTGTGTTGCTAAAGGTTGCCGGTGTCAGAGTTCACAAATTGCCTCGACGCCGCCGTGAATGTCGCCACAGTAGCCGAGAGCGGCGGCGGTAATTACCCATAATCCACCCGCCGAGTGTGTGTCCGTGTGTTTGTGCATACGTTTAGGTGTGCACACTCAAACACCAGAGGATTATGGGTGTTTTATACGGATTCAGCCGACGGTTGGAAAACATTCATGCATTTCTGTTTATTGACTTTATTCACAGGGTCGAGCCTTAAAAGTGACATTTGTAGTTCGGTCTGTGGTTAATTATCCAAATATTTGGGTAAAATCATCACTTTTTAGTTAAATCTGAAGAGTTTTGGGGTAAAATCTTCATCTATTGGCAGGATGTTCCGTGTAAATCATCAGTTTTTTGCTCATTTTTACCTTTGGCCTTTAATATCTGCTGACTTTTTAGCTCAGTTTTGCAGGTTTTTTGGTTTGTTTTTAACTTCTATTATGAAAATCTTTGTTTTTTTGCTTGGTTTTAAGCTTCTCTGTGAAATAACATTCATTTATTTGCAGGATGTTTGGTGTAAATCTTCAGTTTTCTGCTCGTGTAAATTCCATTTGGTTCATTTTTAGCCTCTATCTTTAAAATATTAATTTTTTTAGCTCATTATCAAGCTTTTCCCTATTTAATTAACAGAATATTTGTCTGAAATCATCCGTTTTTAGCTTATTTTTACCTTTGCACTTAATATCTGTTGACTTTTAAGCTCATTTTTGCAGGGGTTTTTTTTTTTTTTTTTTTTTTTTTTTTTTTTTTTTTTTTTACTTCTATGATTAATCTTTATTTTTAGCTCAGTTTTTAGCTTCTCTCAGTGTAATAAAAAAATATTTCTCTAAAATTTTCATTTTTTTGACGACTCTTTAATAGTTTTTGGGTAAAATCTTCATTTATTTGCAGGATGTTTAGGATGAATCTTAAGTTTTTAGCTAATTTGTTGCTGCTGTTCAGTTTTTCTTTGCAAAATTGATGTTTTAGTTTGATTTTGAGCTTGTCTCCGTGTAATTATCAATATTTGGATAAAATCTTCACTTTTTAGTTGGTTTTCGTACTCGGTCTCTAAAATCTTGACTATAGTCTTCATTTAATTGCAGGTGTTTTGGTGTAAATCTTCGGTTGTTGGCTCATTTGTCACTTCCCTTTAGTTTTTTTTAGCCTCTAACTTTATTTTTTTAGCTTATTATTAAGCTTCTCTCTATGTAATTGTCACTATCTGTCTGAAATTGTCAGTGTTTAGCTCATTTTTGGTTTGTTTTCACCTTCTATTGTTAAAATCTTCAAATAATATAGAAAAATATTTGGGTAAAATCTTCATTCATTTGCAGGATTTTTGTTAAAAATCTTCAGTTTTTAGTTTGTTTTTCAGATTTTTTTTTTTTTTTTTTTTTTAATCTTCATTTTTAACTGTAATTAGATTCTTTCTGCATTTTCAGCTTCTGTCTGAAAAACGAACTGAACTTTTTACCTGGAATTCTGCATCTTACTGTACATCTTTTTTTTTTTTTTTTTTTAATTTCTGTCTTAAGAATCTACATATTTTAGCTTCGTTTTGCATAATTTGCAAAGTATTTTGGCCTGAATCTTCTTTGTTTTTTGTTCCTTTTGTCTTCTGTCTGTAAAATATAGTGAATACTGGTCTTGAATCTTTTTTTTTTTTTAATCTGGAATTCAGCATCTTTTAGCGACATTGTCATATTTTTTTTAGCTTATTAACCTTTCCTTTGGTAAATCTGGCTGGATTTGTGGTTAATTCTGTAACTTGTTTGAAGCTTCTTTCTGTAAAATCTCCATGATTTTTGATGTAATTCTTCATATTTTGCTCGTTTTCCAGTTTCCATCTGTAAATATTTCACATTTAGCACCTTCGATGGTCAAAACCTGCCTACAAACACATGTTTTCGTTGCGTTTTTGTTTTTTTTCCAGGTAAAAGTTCATTAAACCATGATTTGACGCTGGTTCTGTTCCATCGTCTCGGTCTCGGTGTTTTTTGATTCGTTTTAGTCATTATGCGCTGGCTCGGCAGCGTTTAAATGGCCCTTTCTGGATTGTTGGTTTCCATAATTGTCAAGCAGCCGAACCTCTCCGCCTTCCCCCGAAAACAGAGAATCATGGGAATTTAATTATGCTGGGGTTGTTGCTCTTGACCCTCCGGGCTTTAACCTCGAAGCAGCACAGGTTTCATTCATGGTTTATCAATAGAAGGAATTAGTAGAAGCTGCTTTAATGTCACGTTTTCTGCAGGACAGACGGAAATGTTGTGTATTTAGTGGCATTAAAGAAAGAAAGAACCACCCGAGATTTCAATTAGGTTTATAAAAAATAAGTAAAATAACATAAAAACTGTTGGAAAATGGATCAGACCAGTCTGTTCTTCAGGTTTATAGATGATTTTACACAGACTCCATCACCATTAAATCTGTAGGAAAATAATTACTTGGTTTCCAAAAATAATGTCTTAGTTTCTGAAATTAATGACGTATTTTCTGAAATTACAACTTATTTTCTGGAAATAACAATTAGTTTACTCAAAATACAACTTGGTCTCTGTAAAATAACTTTGTTTCTGAAAATAATGACTTAGTTTCCTAAAATTAAGACTTGTTTTCAGAAAATATCCACTAGTTTACCCAAAATACAATTTAGTGTTTGTAAAACAACAACTTTTTTCTCAAAATAAAGTCTTAGTGTCTGAAAATAGTGACTTTGTTTTTGAAAATCCAACTTATTCTCTGAAATTAAAGGCTAAGTTTCTAAAAATAATAGCTAGTTTTCCTGAAATACAACTTGGTGTCTCTCAAACAACTCAGTTTCTCAAAACACGACTTACTTTCTGAAAACAACTTGTTCTCTGAAAATAAAGTCTTAGTTTCTGAAAATTATGACTTAGTTTCCAAAAAATAAAGACTTATTCTCCAAAAATAGAGCTTTGTTTCTGTAACAGCAACTTATTTTCTGAAAATATAACTTATTATCTGTAAATAAAGGCAAAGTTTCTGAAAATAACGACTTAGTTTCTGAAAATGATTAGTTTTCTCACAATACAACTTGGTTTTTGTAAAACAGCTCAGTTTCTCAAACAACTAAACAACTCAGTTTCTCAAAACATGCCCTAAATAACAACTTAGTTTCTGAAAATACAACTTATTCTCTAAAAACAGGGGCTAAGTTTCTGAAAATGACAACTTTGTGTCTGAAACTACGACTTAGTTTTCTCAACATACAAGTTGGTTTCTATAAAACAACTGAGTTTTGTAAAACACGTCCTACTTTCTGAAAATAATGACTTAGTTTCTAAAAATAACTAGTTTTCTCAAAATACAACTTATTTACTGAAAATAATGGCTAAGTCTCTGGGAAATAACGACTTAGTTTCTGAAATAACGACTTAGTTTCTGAAATAACGACTTAGTTTCTGAAATAACGACTTAGTTTCTGAAATAACGACTTAGTTTCTGAAATATGGACTTAGTTTCTTCGTGTGTTCTTTCTCTCTTCACTTGGTTTCTTTCGGAACTGTGAAGTGGTCGACGGCTTTAACTCTGCATTGGGAGTAAAACTGTGCTTTAACCTTGAGTCGTTAGGCAGCCCTTGTAAACAGTGGTTTTAATGAACATTAACTCGTCAGACCGAGCCCGTCGTTGGCCTGAAGCGTGGAACAGATGAAAACGACGGGCCGTTATCCTGGGAAAGGGAAACTTGAGTGGGTGAAGGTGTTTGGGTGCGTGGACGTCGGAGTGGAGGCAGGGGCTTGGGCCTCGGGGCTCTTCCTTCCATCCTCGCCTTGCGTCCTTCCTCTCCTCGGACGAGGCCATTGATTATCCCGTCGAAGCCGGAGGGAACTTCAGCTCGGCTGCTCTCAGACGATCCCAATTAGCCAAATGACTGGAGTTGAGGAAGAGTAAATGGTCGTTGGCCGGCGGTTCGGCCGTGACCGCTCTGCGACTGATTAAACCTCTCATCATTTCACTGCTTCACGTCAAACCCACGACTGCTGCAGAAACACTCACACAAAAGTACCACCAACCATCAGCACAAGTACAAGTACACAATATGGACAAAAGTTTGTGGACACGTCGGATTCAGGTGTTTCTTTTCTGACAGGGGTCTGGGATCCAAAACCATAATGACTAATGCTAGAATATAGTTTATGTTATGGGATAAATATCACTGCATTGGTCAGTTTGGTTTAAATTGTTATCTTTGCTCCCAAAAAAACACCTCAGAGATGGTTTGGACTTTATTTCTCTCAACATTTTTTTATCCATGACTATGATTTTAAATGTTCTTCCTCTAAATTTGTAAAATATTTTTCCTGCTCTGACTGTAAAGAATAATTTTCTACTACAACTAACCATCTACTTTCATCACATCTCCCATTAAACTTTCAGGAAATATTGATGTTTATAA
The DNA here is from genome assembly GCF_902148855.1 of Sphaeramia orbicularis. NCBI lineage: Eukaryota > Metazoa > Chordata > Actinopteri > Kurtiformes > Apogonidae > Sphaeramia > Sphaeramia orbicularis. The sequence goes on from NC_043958.1 coordinate 1,960,211, forward strand.
ACTATATGGGCATAAATATTGGGACACATCATGTCTACAGCTGTAAAATGTCCTGTTCATGATAATTAGAGACAAAAACATCAATATTTCTTTAAGGTTTAATGAGAGATGTGAAGAAAGTAGATGTTTAGTTGTGGTAGAAACTTATTATTTACAGTCAAAACACGAAAAATATTCTTGAAATTTAGAGGTAGAGCCTTTAAAATCATAGATATGGACAAAAAAAAATGCTGAGAGAAATTAATTCCTGAAATTTCTGAAAATATTCACTTAAGTTTTCAGAATACGACTTAGTTTCTGAAAATAACTATTATGGAACAATATCACATGGAAAAATTCTCCTTAAATATGTCTAAAGTACCTTTGTAAACCCAATGTTACCAATCTATAAGATAAATCAATAATTGCACATATATTTTGATGCCTAATGCAATAAAGAACCAAAAACTTCAAATTATATGAACAAATTAAATCAGTTTTTATTAAAATACTTATACAATCAGGTACAAATATGTAGAGGAAGCTATGATTTTCAAAAATACACACTCAGATTGATCCAATAAACCATTTTGACCAAACATTTACTTTCCTTCCGGTCAAACAAACCCACGGCCTTTTGCTGGCGTTTCCGTTCCTCATTCAGCGTCTCTGGGTTTGTCGAGGCTCTGAGCGGCAGAACCTGTGGAATCCTGGGAGGCGTTGTCCGTCGCTGCTGGAGGCCGTCCAGTGATTGAAGTGATTATCCTCGCTCTCAGCTCCTCGCTCAAGCTAATTGTAAACAGGAGCTGGTTTTGTCTGATGTCGTCCGGTGATGACACCGGCTCGTAGCCAATGCCCCCGCTTCACCTCCACTTCCCATTGCTCGGCCGACGCTAACCGCTTCCAAATGTTCACAACATCCAGACATTTTAACAGACTTCAGCCACGGTTCAATATCTGCATACTGAAATCCTGCAGTTCAGCTTCATACTTATTTTATTCACTATATTTGTCTTTAGTTCTTCTCTATATGAAAAGAGTTTGACAGAAAAAGTGAAGTTTGGAAGATCTGCAGGTAAAGTTAACCCAGAAAGACCCAGTACCACTTTTGTGAATGAGTTTTTCTCTATTTTTAACTTTTCTGAAGTGATTTATCACCATTTATTGTAATATTATGCGTAGTATTTTGCTTCTTAAGTGAAAATCAGGTATTTTTCCATGTTAAGTTCACTGATCATGTAGATGTCCATAAAAGCTCAAATTAAAGTTGAGGGTTATTATATTGAAAACAGAGAAAAATGGAAGAAAAGGTCTGTTTTTTTTTAGTCCAATCTCTCATTAACTGAACATAAACCCAGTGTGTCCATCCACTGTCACTGATCCAACTCCATGGGTTTTACTGGTGAATCAATGTTGTAGAAGATGACGGTGTTTCCACAGTAACTACGGAGCCTCTGAACGTCCAAAAGGGTCAAATCTGATGACCATGAAAAGATGAAGAACTGGATTTTACACCAATTATTCACATGTATTGATAGGATTAGTGGGTCAACATGTATTAAACTTTTTACATCAGTAGGTTTTGGTCACCAGTGGGTGTTTGGGTCTTTATGGGTTAAACCAAAAAACGAAAGATGTGAGAAGAATGCAAAATGAAACATTTAAAGACAAATCTCTGACACTAATGGATGATTAAAAGAGCTTGTTTGTTTTGACTTCTGCTTGGTTTTCTATGACACCTTATCCGAATCTCACATGTACTCCTACTGTCAGTTTTTTGCGAGTGCCGGCTCTTTAATGGCCCCATTTCACCTGGTTCAGCCTCATCCATTCGTCCACACTGCTCCTAATTGACTGCTGATTGTCCCATTAACCTCTGGGGGGGGGGTCTCTGTAATAGATCCATATGTCCCCCCTCCAGCAGCCCCTGATTGTAATGACTGACCTCTCCCACTGACACAGAGGAGAGGGCAGGACAGGCCCCCAGGGGCCACGTAAGACCCTCTAATCTTGGTGACATCCTGGCTTCAGGGGGGCGGGGTCACCCAGGTCTCTGGCGGTCGGTCCAGGAGAACAGGTGTTTGTTTGGACCAAATATCAGGCTGATTTCTACCACCTCAGAGGTTTTTGTTTTGTTTTGTTTTGTTTTTTTCATATTTCATTTAACAGCTATGTACACAGTTCATATGATAAAAGTGGTTCATCCTAAACTGTGGACTTTGAAAATCATGACACTTCATGTTTGTTGTTTATCTGTTTTTTTAACCAAAATTAAAACTAGCAGTGGGAAAAAAGCTTTGTTAAATAAAAATGACAAGTTTTCAAAATTTACGATAAACAACGAAACAAACTAAACTGAAACAGAATGTCAGCTTTGCTTAAGAGAAATTTAGTAAATAATTCTAAATCTCAGCTTGTATAAATGTAGGCTTTAATTAAAAAAATACTCACGTTAACATTGACTGTGACACATGGGACATACTAGACAGTCATTAATTATAAAATACGCTTTTGTCCAGCAAATACGGGCTGTGATATATATGTGTATATATATATATATATATGTGTGTGTGTATATATATATATATATATATATATATATATATATATATGTATTTTTTTTTTTTTTTTTTATATATATATATTCACAACACACTATTATGTACATGACATAGTATAATTATCATTTGAATTGCAGTAATTTTACAGTAAATGGAAGTGGATCTAGAGCAGAACCTTGTGGGACACCAGTTTGTTTGTTTTTTTAACTGCAGCACTTTTTCCATGATAAAACAGTACTTCCTAATGAATATGCACACAGTTTGATAGAATATTTTGAATTTTTCCGACTGTAACTCTTATCCAAAGCTGGATGTTAAAGTCTGAAAGTGGAATCTGGAGCTCAGACCAAATGGCTAAGGTGGAGTTTTACAACTTTGATTTGTGAGAATGTCCTCAGATGTCGTTCACCGACTGAACTTTTGTGTTTGTGTCCAACAGAACAAGAGGAGAACTTTGAGTTTACCATCGTGTCGCTGACGGGGCAGACGTGGCATTTTGAAGCCACTTCGTACGAGGAACGCGACGCCTGGGTTCAGGTCATCGAGAGTCAGATCCTGGCCAGTCTTCAGTCCTGCGAAAGCAGCAAGAACAAGGTAAAAGCTGAAGAAATCCATTTTGACTGTTAGTGCATATGGAGCAAGTTATTGGAACAAAGTTTATGATTGTAATTCTAATTTGCTCAAATAAATCATCAGAACTCAATGAGAATAATGTCCAGTACTACCCTCTAGAGTCATTCAGGACAAAAACATCCACTTCCAAAAAAATGGATACAAAAACTTTACAGATTGATATTTTTTTCTGCTTTTTTTGATCAAATTTTTTGATCAACTTCAGCTCTGATAAAAAAAAAAGTCAAATATTGAATAGTTATCAGGATTAAATGCCAGTTTGGTTACGTGATACTAATATTTTTTTTTATGAAAAAACACAAAGAATGACTTATTTTCCATATAATGAATGTTTTGTTGACTGGATTAGTCTTGGATTTGTCAAAGATTTTCCAAAATGCAGAGTTTAATGCATTTTTAGTTTTTGTGTATCGTTCATGTGCACGAACTTGGCCTATAATTAATCTCTGGGAAAGTATTATTTGACCCTCCTCAACTCTTAAAATTCTTACATTTTGACCTAATTTAGTCTGAATGTTCCGTCATATTTCCTAAAACAGTTTCATGTCTGAATTAACCTCATCTTTACTTTGGATCGTCTCATATCGTTTCTGTCTCATACACTCAGTCACACGTACTCAATATTAGATAGTTTTTATCAGAACGGAAGTTGTTTAAGAGATTTATACAGAAAAAAGCAGAAAAAGTCTTAATCTGTAAAGTTTTTATTGCAGTTTTTTTGGAAGATAAAAACAGGAAGTTTGGTTCTACTGTCACTACGTACGAACTCTGAAATAAATCGAATAATGGACTGAAGTGTCTAAACTAGGGTGGGTTGGTTAGTTAGTTAGTTAGTCAGTTAGTTTGTTAGTTAGTCAGTTAGTTAGTTTAAGTTTAGTATAGTCTTATTTCAAGCACATAAAATCATTAGATAACAAAGAACAATACACAGACAAACAAAATTTTCAGCACTCGAAAAGGAGTGGGAAGGAATATAACTTATAGACTCCACCCCCTTTTTACAAACTAATTAAATTGATTCCGCTTCCTTTGCTTTTTGAACACATTTTTGTTTTTTACATTTTTACAACACAAAACATCCATTCGAACCATTCACATACAGTTTTTAGTCACCTCACACAATCAGATTTGCATAATCAAGCTTTTTTGATATAAGATAGAATATTTATATGGACTTTAATTATTTACTACAAATACAATTATTGATAAAAGTGAAAATATCTCCTAATCATGATAGTCTGTGTTACTTAATTACAAATTTGTAGTACACAATAATACCTTATTTCATCATATTTCTGAAGTGCATGTAAACGCATCAGATCTGATTATTACAGTTACCTGATACCTAACAGTTACTGGATTTCCCTGGTCAGTGGTGGACTTAAATCCAGATCTCTGCTGGTTTGGACTCTTTCATCTCGTCCGACTCGCCGTCAGGTTTAGGTTGGGTTTGTTTTCCTGTTATTAAACTCATAAACACATTGAACAGATGTGAGTCTGAGCGACGTTGCCGCCGTTTCAGGCTGAACTCACTGATGTCACAGAAGGAAGGAATAACACGGCAAACAAATGGAATAGTGGAGGGGGGTGGGGTGGGGGGGTTAGGTGCAATAAAAGACTGAGGAGCCTGAGGCGTAAACACAACAGGACTGGACGGAGAGCGACGGCCCGGCTGAATGTGCAGCTGGAAAATGGCAACTCCACGCCTGTAATTACTATTTGTAATTATGTGAAAGTGTGAAAGTGTATGTGAGGAACCGAAAAGATCCGAGTGTACGAGAGGGAAACGAGAAGATCCAAAGTAGAGATGAGGTTCATTCACACACGGAAGTGTTTCAGAAAATATGATGGAATATGAAGAACAAATTAAGTAAAATAAAAAATAGGGTAATATTCAGAGAACTTGATGAAAATGAAATATTACATTTCCAGAGATTAGAAAAAAAAACTTTTCTAATGGAAAATTCTGAGAATAAATCTTTAATGTTCTGACACTACATGGTTAAAAACTTTGATTTTCTATTAAATTTATGTAAAAACACTGACGTGCATTTAAAAAACTAAGACTGTTGAGTCATAAATATATGTGAGAAAAAACCTCCACGACAAAGCCTTAAATTTATGTGAATAAAACTGGAATTTATAAGAAAAAAATGTCACATTTCAGTTTTCCATGATTTAATTGTTTTTTTTTTACACTTTTAGTTACAAATAAATCCAATCAACCTGTATACATGAATGAAGACATCAGTGTGTTAATCTGATTTATTATAATCCGATTACTGCTGTTATCTGATAAAACAGATCAGATTATTCTGTTTACATGATCACTAATAATCTGATAATTCCACGAATCAGAGTATTAGTGTGGATATAAACACATGTACGTGTCATCAGCGTACATCTGTAGACCTACATCTGAAATTTCAATAATGCAAATATATAAGTGATGGGGGCCTAAGACAGTGCCCTGAGGGATCCCATTTTCAAGTTAATGAAACATAGACGTATGATCTGATAACTCCACAAACCAGATAATGATCAGAGTTTTAGTTGGGATGTAAACGGACTCGATGATTTCAACAAATGTCCAGAAAATATATCTATAATCCACTGTTTTGTTACATTCTCTTATGTCATATTTAAGCATTGAGGTTTGTGTTTTGTCGTAGCAAATATCAGCCCATACTGAATCTGCAGATACTTAGAATTCAGATTTAACGATTATGGATCTGACATAAAGTATCTTCTAGCAACACGTCTAAAACTCTTCGTGAACACCAGGCCCAAAGCTTCTATTGTCATTCACTGTCAATCAACTGTATGTTAATGTTATTTGTTATGTATTTTCGCGTTTCAGTCGCGTCTGACAAGCCAGACGGAGGCCTTGGCGCTCCAGTCCATCCGAAGTATTCGAGGAAATGGCCGATGCGCCGACTGCGAAGCTCAGAGTAAGTATCAACCGAACACCGAAACCTAGATTGACTTCAAAACCAGGTTTACAAGGAAAAGATCCACGCTTCACATTAAGCAGAGCCTCATGACCTTTTAGAAAATCCTAGTTCATAGCTGTCGATAATCAGTAAAATCACAACGATGAAACGCAGCTGAATCAGATGTTTGATTATCCCAATTAAAATGACACATTTCTATAGCTTCCAGGAATAAAAACCAGGGGAAACAAATAACTTTGTTCTCTATTTCTTAACAAAACATCTTATTGGTTACTAGCTAGCTAAAATAGCGATTATATTAGATTAGATTAGATTAGACTAGATTAGATTAGATTAGATTAGATTAGATTAGATTAGATTAGATTAGATTAGATTAGATTAGTAGAACTTTACTGATCCCTTGGGCAGAGCCATAGGCACAGGTCTAAGAAGCATTAGAAGATTAAAAAGATAATAATTATAATCATTATTGTTATTATAGAATTCCGTCATAGTCAATAATTTTCACGTTTGTTGTTTAAAGTTGATCCCCTAAGTAAGTAAACTGATAATAATAATAATTATAACAACGAGCTAATTCGGTCATAGCCAATAATTTTCCAATTAGTCAGTAATATTAGCCAATTCCATTCGTGTATGTTGATGATTTTGCTCAATTCATCTCCAAAACATGTCAGTTTTTATCGTTAAACCTCTTAAAACTGTACCACACTGTTTAATATTAAAGTTAATATTGTAATATTTAAGTACTACAGAGTTAAATTTAACTTGCACAAATAAAATCCTTCATTCGGAGCTGGTTCATTAAACCTTTAGTTGGTCCTTGTTGGTGTAAACCATTGTTAAGTTGTTATTTTTAGTTATTTTTAACCTAATTCTTGACTTGTAATGACGTAAACATTGATGACTCTTTGGCTACGTTCAGACTGCAGGCAAATATGGCCCTAATCCGATTTTTTTTTGCCCATATGTGACCTGTTTCCGATCTGTTACAGTTTTTTTTTTTTTTTTTTCAAATCCGACCCAGGCCACTTTCATATGTGGTCCTAAATCCGATATGTATTTAATATTTTGCAATGCGACTTCAGTTTGAACAGCCAGGTTGCATTTATCCGACCTTTTCGTCATTGAAATGCGACAAACGTTACAGTTCTGCGTCCCAGGAGTGTTACTTCGTAAACACAGTGCGTGCCTGTGTGGTCACGTATTACATCAGAACACTTTTGCGCATGTGGGTCGCTTCAGGGTCGCATTCAGTTCATACTTAAAACTGTTAGAAGTCGCATTTAATGTGTAATATGAATGAGCACACAAAAACATCAGATTTCATCCAAAAATCCGAATTGTGCATTCAGACCTGCTGTCTGAACGTAGCCTTAGATACATCACATGTGTCATGTAGTTGAAGTATCATCTTAAATGGTCCTCAGACCCGGACTGGGCCAGCCTGAACCTGGGGGCCCTGATCTGCATCGAGTGCTCGGGGATCCACCGGAACCTGGGCACCCACCTGTCCCGGGTCCGGTCCCTGGACCTGGACGAGTGGCCCCTGGAGCTCATTAAGGTCATGTCGTCCATCGGCAACGAGTTGGCCAACAGCGTCTGGGAGGCCAACGCCCAGGGCCGCCTCAAACCCGGACCTGACGCCAGCAGGTAGGACCAGAACCCCACAGACCCACAACATGACCCCACATGGGTCCGATCACATCCAAAGCAGGTTTTTATGTGATTTTACCCAGGGTTTGGGATGTGAAAGGTACAGAAATACACATTAACACTGGAAGCTCAACACATGGCAGTTTTGACGTCAACGTCTGAAAACATTCTGGAGGTTTTTATTGTGTCGACGAAGCGAAACACGAACTTCGTTTACGGTCTTTTTCAACTTGTGTTTTGGGTTTTTTTGCGTCTTTTTATGGAGTTTTCATCTTTTCGCCTTGTTGCATCTTTTTACGTAGTTTTTTTCTTATGTCTTGTACATGTTTTTCCTCTTGTCGCGTCTTTTACCTTTTTCTTGTCTTGTGGCGTCTTTTACATAATTTTTGCTGCATGTTTTACAAACTGTTCATTCTGTAAAGTATTTTTGCAGTTTTTGTCTTGTGTTTTTTTGTATTTTTTTTTGTCTTGTTTTTCATCTTGTTGCATCTTTGATGTTTTATTGTGTCTTATTATGTAGTTTTCATCTTGCTGCATCTTTTTGCCTTGCTTTTTTTCTTTTTCCATCTTTTGTCTTGTTGCATGTTTTACATCATTTTCATCTTGTTGAGGTTTTTTTTCTTAGTTTTCATCGTTGCTGCATCTCTTGTCTTGTTTTATGTTTCATGTATTTTTCATCTTGTTGCATATTTTTACAGTTTTCATCTTAAGTCTTTTTTTCATGTCATTGTGTCTTTTACATCTTTTTCATCCTGTTATGTCTTTTTATGTAGTTTTCATCCTGTTGCATCTTTTTTTGTTTTTTCCGTCTTGTTGCGTCTTTTATGTCTTGTTTTTTTTGCATCTTTTTGTCTTGTTGCATCTTTTTTCGTCGTTTTTGTCTTGTTGCGTCTTTTCTGTCTTTTTTTTTAATTGCATCTTTGTGTCTCGTTGCATCTTTGACGTAGTTTTTGTGGAATTTTTTTTTTTTTTTTTTTTAGTTTTTTTTTTTAGCTATTTTTTGTGTGGTTAAGCAGTTTTCATCCACATTCATCTGGTACTGCCGATTAAAGGTCGATGTCCGGTACGTCCAGATGGAGTCGTATGGTGTTGTTCAACCCGTGGTCACATGCACATCTCTGGACGCTCCGTCGGTGGTCAATAGGGGGCGCTGTTTGAGCATCGAGGCTTCGTGGCGGATGTGCCGATATTGACAGAAAGTCCATTCGCTCCCGTCTCTGCCTCCGACCACCGGGGATAGAAACAAATCGGTGAACTTTAGCGCGACGCCGGCGTTGATGAGTGTTGCAGCGGCATGTTGTGTGTCGCTGTGTGTGTCTGTGTGTGTGTAATTATCGGCCGCTGTAGCTCTGGGAAGCCAGCAGCCATCATAACAAATTAGAGCTGACTGCCATCCGCATAAAGATCGACTTCCCCGTCCTCCCCCTGCACTCACCCCCCCAACGCTCATTAGTCAACAGAAGCACCTTATAATTACTCCCCACATGACCCCCCACACACACACACACACACACACACTCACATCAGCACTCAGTGTGTACAGATACATGTATCTGAATAAATACACTGTCAAATACTCGTACATCTGCACAGCGGCAGCACGGCGCTCTCCAAATACTGCAGACGGGAGATGGATGAGCTCCATCGATGCAGAGGCAGAAGTAGCACGACTGCGATGTTGAAGCGTCAACATTTACATCTTTTATCTTCTGCTTCGTTTACGTCTTTATCTTTTATGTTGTTTGCGCATTTATGTCATTTTCATCGCTTTTATTTTCATGTTTTTTTGTCTTGTCATTTACGACATTTTCATCTTTTAAGTCATTTTCGTCTCGTCACAACTTTCATGTCATTTTTGTATCGTTGTGGCAGTTTTTTCTTGTCGCACCTTTTTTTATTTGTTGCATCTTTTTCATATTCTTTACATTCTTTTTGTCTTTTACAACATTGTCATTGTATCATATCCTTTTTTTATTTTGTTGCGTCTTTCGCGTGTTTTTTTACTTTTTCCAACTTCACGTCATGTTGCATCACGTTATTTTCGTATTATCGCAATTGCATAATTTACATCATTCTAATTTGGTTGTGACTTTCATGTCATTTTCGTATTATCACATCTTTTTTCATTTGTTGCATCTTTTGTTTAAAATGAACAAAAATCTTATTACTTGAGAATAAATCCCAGTCTTTTTTTCCTTTATGAGTTGGACTAAAACACATTTCCATTTCCAAATAATTATATCTTGGGAATCTACAGTTTTGCGATCATGAGAACCTTGCCATTGTTTTTTTTTTTAAACTTCGGCTGTGGATAAACATCCTCCTTCCTAAACACCAGCCTAAGTCGTCTACCGATCTACTGATCGCCATTGAAAAATCCACCTTAATGTTGTATTTAGGCTTTTACAATGTAATGTAAAAGTCAGTTTAGGCAAAGAAACAACATGATAAGAGCTAAATTAACCCATAAAAACCCAAACACCCACCTGTGACCTAAACCAACCACTGATCTAAACGGTTTAATCCCTGTTGATCCACTAACTGACCAAAACCTACTGATGTAAAAAGTTTAATACATGTTGACCCACTAATCCTATCAATACATGTCAATAATTGGTGTAAAATCCAGTTCTTCATCTTTTCATGGTCATCAGATATGACCCATTTGCATGTTCAGAGGCTCTGTAGTTACCGTGGAAACACCGTCATCTTCTACAACACTGATTCACCAGTAAAACCCAAAGAGTTGGATCAATGACAGTGGATGGACACACTGGGTTTATGTTCAGTTAATGAGAGATTTGGCTGAAAAAGTCACTTTTCTTCAGTTTTCTCTGTTTCTGATAAAATAACCCTCAACTTTAATCTGAGCTTTTATGAACATCTACATGATCTGTGAATTAAATCTTGAAAAATACAAGATTTACACTGAAAAAACATAAAATGCAGAAGATAATATGTCAATAAATGGTGATAAATCCCTTAAGAAAGGTCAAATATAGAGAAAAATTCATTTGGGAACTGACAAAAGTAACACTGGGTCCTTATGTGTTAAGCAGCTAAATGTTACAAAACTAACCTTTAGTGCAATAATAATGCAAATGCAAAAAAATAAATTTCTTTCTCTCTTTTGGAACATCCTATCGTCTCATTTTGTGGATATGTGCAGATATTTCCACGTCTTTTCCGGTCGGCAGCAGTTTTACCTGTTTTTTTAATAACTGTCGCCAACAAAGCGGCAGTAACACACTCCGGCTGCAGACTCACAACGCCGTAAAACCGTAAAAAAAAAAGAAGAAGAAGAAGCCTGTACGAATACAGAAGCACTTTGAGTATCGACGTGCCATTAGCCTCCTCCGTCACAGCGCTAATGCTTTTATTGTTGCTCGTGTTCCTATTTATTTATGAATCTGAAGCATGTTTCCCCCTGAAGAGATTAGAGAAGGAGGTCAATATTATCTCAATTAACCCGCGACGCTCCACTGCAGCTCCATCCACCCCCCCCCCCACCCCCCCACCCCACTCCTGTCAATAGTATTTATCAGCCCATTCCTTAAGTGGCTCGCTGTTTGTCGTTTCTCCTCCATAAATTCCTCTTCTCTTTTCCCCTCGTCCTCTCAGACTCTTTCTTCGTTACATCATTTTTCTTCTCGGCCTCGGCTTCGGTTCCTTTTCTTTGTTCGTCTTACATTCCAACATAAAAAAACATCCCATTTGTAAAGAAGCAAATGTAAATTCAGACCAAATAATGAGGATTGAAGCATTTATGTGTAAAATGTTTCCATTTCCAGACAAACCAGACTGAAAATATCAGGAAATGTTGAATTATTTTATCCTTTGCTCTATTTCAACAGCCTTACCAATGACAAAAATAGTTCAGATGATTAAAAAATAAGAATAATTATGCAGTTTTTGAACAAAAAAAATGTAAACATTCACTGATATTGAACTTTTAAGCTAACAAAACAGAAAAATGTGATTATTTGAGTTTATAAAATTATGTATTTGCAAGAAAAAACTAAGATCAATATTTTTTTCTCTAGTTTTTTGCTTGTTTTTTTTTGGGGGGGGGGGGGTTGAAAATTGTTAGAACTGATACATCACCAAAAGCATTTTCTTTGTCGTATATTTACAAGCAAAACATTTTCAATATTTGAAGATTATTTACTTTTCTAAGTGATTGATTGATGATTTTATTTCTGTGAATTCTATAACCAGACTACTTAAGATGAAGAATTTGCATATTTAGGGGGAAATTGTGCTTATAAAGTTATAAATAACAAGAAAAAAACCCAACGCTGCTCACAGTTTTATCTTTCTTTCATGAAAAATTTACTTCATTAATGTGATTTTGTCTGTATTTTGTCATAATGTCCAAGAAAACACTCAATATTCCCTGCTATTTTTTGTTATAAATTTGCAAGATAGACAAAATTTGCTTATTTAGGAAGAAAAAATGTGGATAGTTTAAATTTATAAAGTTGTACATTTGTGGAAAACAATTCATATTCTTGCACATTTTTTTCATCAACGTCAGAAATTAATTGAGTTGTTAAATCAGCCAAATCAACAAATCAGATCAAATAAAATACTATCGGATAAACTAGGAACTAACAGATATTTTAAATCCCATTGAAGCGTAAGTTTTATTTCGTTGTAAGTTTGTAAAACACAGATTACAGATATGACTTTACATCTAAGATAACAAAATTTTTTGACATTTAATCATGTAGGTGTGAGAAACAGTCACACATTTATGAAAAAAAAAAAACTATACATTTTTATTCACGTATTTTTAAATATATATACCATCACTACGTACTTCCCTTCCTGTTCTATTCTGGGGGGGGCGGGTCCTGTAAATTTGAGGAATTAACCCCTCGTAACTGTCAGGATTTTATTATTTCATCACATAATCATTTGTTCCACAAAATTGAACCACCTTTTCCATTGAATATATTTGTAGTAGTTTTTGTTGATTTTAAGCTCGTTTGCAAATTGATGACGAATGAAAAGCATTTTATTGTAATTTCCATCTTGCAGTACCGTCATAGTCCACTAGGTGGCTATAGACATTGCTGTTTTGGTTCAGAAAACTACACCAGTTACTACCTGAAAATGCAGAAGCTGATGGAACCGTGCACTGATTCATGGTTTATAAAGCTGAAATATCCAGACTTTACATGAAGCTACAGATGATTTGTCTTTACTTCCTTGTTTTCCTGTTTCCTTCCCTTCACCGCCACATCCATCAGTTTCACACCGATACACTCCGGCCCAGAGGAAGGCGTGGAGGTTTTATGACAGCTTTATGGACTGCCACTGACGGTCTATGAAATTATATGTAGAAGCTGTGTCATTGAGGTTACGTTCAGCGCTCACCGCTCGCATCAAATTACAAATCAACCTGCGAGACGTCAACAAATAACAACACATGCACCAGTGTAATGCACTTAAATATGTGTAACGGCTGATAAACGGTGACGAACAGCAATCACTGACATCGTTAGAGGTTGTAAATATTATTGGATCACAATAAAAGAGATAAAGGTGAAACATTATGGAAACATGTATGATGATTATTTAATGCTTTACACCGTAGTTGGATTTTTTCTGACCCTGGCAAGACAAACAGCTAGGAAAATTGAAGTTGTTTTTTTTTTTTTTTTTTTTTTTTTTTTTTTTTACAGCAAGTAGCAGTGTTATTACAGTGACTGAAAGTGTAAAACAGAAACTAGCTTTGAAACTAAACTAAATATGAATAACAGTGTAATTCAATAATGACTAAAGCCTCAAAGAATTACAGATAAACTTACGTAGTTTTTTTTTAAATCACTTAAAAATATCACCATGGCTTTACACCATATACAAGTCATTATTATAAATAATAGTTTCAGAAACCATATTCAATGTCAGGAATACTTTAACATTCTATCAATTCATTATCAAACTCTGAAAGTAAATGAAATAATACTAGTCAGTTCCTACTACTTACATTCGTAAAGTCAAGGCCAAACTTAAAGACTAAATAAAAACAGATCTGATGAAAATTTCTGAACTTTAACTACTCTGAATAAAAATATCACCTGTATTGTGTTTTTCTTCCCAGGTTATAAAGGCCCCTTTATTAAAGTAAACTGGAAGTCATCAATAGAATGCAGTTTTGCACCTGAATCATAAGCTGCGAGATATATATATATATATATATATATATATATATATATATATATAAAAAAGTGTTATTACCATTTTAACTGCATTATGTTTGACAGTAAATAGAAGACGACCCAAAGTAGAGCCTTGTGGGACACCTCCATATATCTGTGGTGTCAGATAACTCTAATGACTTTACAGTCGTCTTCAAATTGTTCAACTGCAAATCTGAAGTCCTCCCCAAAATGCGCACAACTCTACTGTTTTTTTTTTTTTTAATCTTAAACCAAATTAAGAGAGAAATGAGCCCAGAGCATGTAAAACCATGTCATTTGCACAAAACAATATAACTACTATGTAAAGTGCAGTGATTTTACGGTAAATAGAAGAAGACCCAAAATAGAGCCTTGTGGGACACCTTCACCAAGTCACTATTTATGAACGTTAGTTTTCCTACCATAACAAGAACAAATGTGGTAATAACAGCACATTTTATTTAAAAACTTTTTTTCTTGTATGCAAAATGTTCATATTAATGCAAATTCATAATAAGTGAGGTTTGACTTTTTTTTTATAAATATGATAATGATACAGAAACATAAATTAGCAGAGGTGCAATTCATTTCTACACTGACATTTCCCCCTTAATAACATTTAATTACATTGAGACAAAATCTGCTTGCATTTCCTTTATAATAAAACATATTTGATGCAACAATTTAGTTGCATGTGAACATAATTTCAGTGGAACTGCTTTTGATTGACTGAGGTCAGCGTTAGTTACTGAGGATAATCCACAGGCTGAGTGATTGTATGAATAATTAATGTGACTGATAAAGATAGTCTCTGCACTCTGGAAATGCCTTAAAGCACAAACAACCATACATGTACAGTGCACCGTTACAGAGAGAAAACTTCTGAAGTCAAAATGTGAAAGAGTTTTGTGTAATAACCTTTAAAGAACAAGAACAACTGAAAGACGAGGAAAAGAATCAAAGACAGGACGATGTAGAATCACCTTAAATATTGAAAATTAAAGCCTTATCTGCACCCACAACATCGCCAATGTGACAAAAGTCCTCCACATTTAAGTGGATTAAAAGAGCAATGACAGGAAACTGTATAAAAGAAGACGAATCGGTGTAAGAGTGAGGAAAGGCCAGGGAGGCTTTGTCCAGGCAGCAGGAGGGGTGGGATGGGGGGAGGCTGATAGATGGAAAAATGCCCTCCCCTCGTGGTCTCTCAAGTGAGTAATAGAGGCCGAAATTTCATTTTGCAAGTGGCTGATTTAATGATCCAAAGGGTAATTAATGGCCTGATTATCTTAATGTTAAATATGGCCAGCAGCAATTACGCTGACCTCCTGTCTGTCAAGGTCTGGCCCCCCACTCTCGCCTTCCAATTAGGTCCTGTTTGGAGGTTTGGGGGTTGGAGGAGAGGAAATGGAAGGAAAAGAGTAAGAGGAGATGGAAGGAGGGAGGAGGAAAAACAAGAGAATGATGTGGATGAATGGGAAAGGAAAGGGGAAGAAAGGAAGACGCAACAGTGGATGGATGGGGAGAGGTATGGAAGTTGGAGGGAGGGATGGAGGTGCATTAGTATGGCCGTCACTATTAAACACCTCCATTTTTTTGTCCTCCACCCCCCTTCCCTCCGCCGTCAACTTCCCCGTCCGACCGGAGGGAGGAATTATGTTCGGAGAGCTCGCACCTCGCCTCCACGGCGCCGCCCCCGTCCGATGAGATATGTGACAGGGCCGAGCCCCGCCATCTCCGACCGTTGTCATCATCTCTTTATCTTCTGCTTTCCCCCTCGTTTCAGTGGCCCGTTCATCCCTCACCCCGAACGCCTGCCCACAGCGACGGCCGGTCCAGGTCTCATTAACATCA
This sequence comes from Sphaeramia orbicularis, assembly GCF_902148855.1. Lineage (NCBI taxonomy): Eukaryota > Metazoa > Chordata > Actinopteri > Kurtiformes > Apogonidae > Sphaeramia > Sphaeramia orbicularis. The sequence goes on from NC_043958.1 coordinate 1,976,036, forward strand.
GCGAGTCTCGGGCTGAGGAGAGGATTCTGTCGCCGCTAATCGTTCTAGGGCTCCAGCTCATTGCTGCAAATAAAGCGTGTTGCCACGCCTGTTTAGCGCCACAATGCTTCATTATGAAGAGCGATACTTGTTGACACGCGTCCCTTGCAGTGGTGAGAACAGGGATGTTGAGAAGGGCCAGAGCTGGGGAGACTGTTAGACTGTGGGTGAATACCAACTGAGCCAGAGGGATCCTGTTGGAAGTATTTTTCCCCTCACGAAGAACCACAAAAAGACTCAGCAGTCCTCTAAACGTTCCCATTAACCTCTGGCTGCCTGCGGTCAGCCGTCATCACCTCAGCTGGCACGGCCGCCCGGTGCCGCGCCCCAGCTGATGCCACCGCTGAAGGGGCTGCTAAGTTTGGGCGCGCTGCCCATCGTGGAGCACCCTCGGTCCTCAGTTCTTGGCGCCACAGCTCATTGTTTTAATTATCTGTCGAGTGGTGCATCAACACCAGCACCCAAGGCCTGTTAGACCCGGCGTGTTAGCGGGCCCGAGCGACAGCAAGTGACAGCGCAGCTAATCCGGCCTCCTGGCCACCGGACTGGGGAGGAGGTTGGCGGCCATGTGCCTCCGTCCCCTGGGCCTCCTCTGTCCTCCACCCCCCCACCATCGACTGACCCTTGGCAGTCTGTCACAGAGGGTCAGCATCGTGGCATGTTTGTGTTCATGCAAAACTAAAAGTAGCTGTGAAACATAATTCCTTCGACTAAAATAAAAATGCAAACAGCAGCTTCACAAAACACAAAATGTAAGTGAAAAATGACTCGGTAGAGTATTGGACTGTGTTTTCTGTGATCAACGAAGATTTTGAATGTGAAGAATGGACTTGAGTTCAGTTGGTCTTCCTCAGTGCGCCAAACAGATATGCATACAAAGAAAATCTGTTAGCATTTCACCTCTACCTGACTGATTAGCAGACATCAATACTGAAATTACAAAACAATATCAGACCTTACTATCTAGTAAAACATATTTGACAGCCAGTAACTACATACAGCTAATGTTAGCATTAAACCACTTTAGAGCTAATAAAACTATTTGACATTCTTACATGACGTAATAGTCAAGGCATACGTTTATTTCTTAAACTTCTACCAAAATTCACACATCTTGGTGAAGGAGCAAAAAACAGCTGTCCCTATATACGCATATGTATTTATATGAATGTAACCAAATTCAGAGATAATTGAGCCCAGAACATATAAGACTTTGTCAGATGAAAAAACACAATATAGTTACTATGTAAAGTGCAGTGATTTTACAGTAAATCGAACAAGACCCTCACTAGAGCTTTGTGGGACACCTTCAGCAAAAGTGGAAAACTGTCGTTTGAAGATGTTCTTTGTTAATTTTTTTTATTTTTTTTATTTTTTTTGTGCATTTTTTGCTAACACTGTAATCACATTAATACAAAATCAATGATAGGGCCCTAAAAAGTTAACTGACTTGTTGTGCTGAACAGTGATATTGTGTTATTGATTAGAACATTTGAGTTTAAACCCTGGGTGTTAGATGGTCATGGGCGCTGTCTGAATATGTGGTGTTTAATAGATACGGCAGGTGTTTGGAATAAGAACTGAAATACAGAACATCCATACAGTTGGCATTTTAATACATCCTTATTCAAAGTCTGTTACCAAATTACACCCCCCCCCCTTCCCCCCAACCTCCTCCTTCTGAAGTCCACCTCTGTTTGTTGACGTTGGCTGTCCTATGTTAGTATCATTCGACCGTAACAGGTACATGAAGATGTTTTTTTTATTTTCTCAACTGCCAAGTCTTCGCACCGACTCCTGGTTCAGAGAGATCACAAAAACGCCGAAGAACTAAAGAAACGTCAATGAGCGTGAATCATCCCCACTGGTGCGCTGGCGTGAACAATAAAACGAGGCAGAGATATGTCGGTTCGGGGTTGCCACACATTAATTAGACAGCAGAAAAATGAGCGGTAGCGAGGGCGGCTAAAGAATGAGTGTGCAGGTCTGCTTCGCCGCCGCCGCCACGCACTTAACAGCGGGCCCCACATGACGAATGCACGGCCAGTAATAATTCAGCAGCAGGTCTGTCGGCGCTGGGAGCCAGGAGAGGAAAAAGAATAAGGGCCCTTTATGGGAACAGATTAGTCTTGTCCCCCCCTAAGAAAAGGCCAGCGCTAACAGATTTAAAATTAGACCAGGGGCTTTTAATCTGGGCCGGGGTGCAGGTGCGGCGGACGCCCCGACACGGCGGCAGGATTGGACTCCGGGGACCAGATGGGGTGGCGGGAGGGAGGAGGAGGCGGGCAGGGGGCCCACATCACAAGATAATTGCCCCCCAGGGTCAGAGGGAGCGGCGGGGGAAGGAGGGGCTGGCGCTGCCTCGTACCCCCGTAAAAAAAAGCCAAAGTGATATCAGCCCCACTCAGGCCCCTCCCCTTTTTGGATCCTGTGATCATAACACAGATTGGACTGGTGTGATTGGCGATGGACACATGCCACATCAGACGACCAGATACTGATACAGGACGGGTTCAGGGACCATCCGTAAATCTCAGCGCTAAACATTTGATCGACCAATTAGTCATAGTCGACACCAGCTAATGTAATTATCAATCAGCTGTTGAGAAAAGTCCAAATACTCATATTCATTCTTCAATTTCTGGGTTCTTTCCTCTTATGTAGCTGCAACCTGAAGGTCTGCAGATCGCTGGACATGAGGTCCGTCTCAAATGGACTTTGGTGGAAAATAAAAGCTAAACAAATACGAACCGCACTCCGAATAGTCACAGTTTATCGGCTCGATTCCAGATCTATCAATAAACTACAGAGTTTAACATCAAGTAACAAACACATATGGAAATATTTAGACTCAGCTGTCCAATAGTTATTTTTGGCTTTTTTTAGTCTCTATGTAGATCTATTTACAACAGGTTTTTTGTTTTTTTGTTTTTTTCAGTCTTAAAAATCCAGTTAGTCTGTCATTTTTGGATTTGGGAAACACTTGACATTTAATGAATCGAGAACTTTTGAAGAATTTCATAAATTGGAACAAAATATATGATATTAACAGGCATCTGATAATTGTCTTGCATTAACAGCTCACTGTGAATTCAGTCAGTAGTTCAATGATTAAAAAAAAAAAAGCTTAATTTAACTATAGAGATAAAACTGTGTCCTCTTTTAGGGACTTTGACTCATGTTATTTATTCATTTGTTAAAGAAATCTGACTCGTATACCTAGAATTAAACCTTTACCATGGAGCCAATAATTCAAAATTAAATGAAAACCTTTAATGCAACAACAGATTTGTAGCATCGCAGATAAAACATATTAGCATTTGCACCAACTGTGTTTATTTTTATTTCTATGCATCTCGCTCCAACATTTAAATCTTGGTCCTTGTAGAATAGTTGTCACATTTTTGTCAAACTATTACAAGTTTTCTGCTACTTCCTTGTGGTTTTGCATCATTATCGCAGTATTTCTACAACATCCAGACGCAGTAACACTACATGCTACATCTGCGGCGTTTCTGTAATTACACTATTTAAGATGACACGATCTATAAAACCCCACTGAAGAGCAGATCATACCACAAATTAATCACACAGCCCTAGTTTCTAGTGACACATATTTCACCTCCAAAATAATTAAACGCGATCGTTTCTTTGGTACAAGTATCTCTGGATTTCCCACGAGATCAGGCGTGTGCTGCCGATGCGTGGGATTATGTACATACATGTGCACGGAGCTGTTTCATCTGCATCGGTTAACTGGCCGATCCCGCCCGCCGTCATCTCGCCGCCATTATCTGCAGCCCCAGAGAAGAGCCTCCTGACAGACAGGGCCAGTGCAAACGTTGGAAAATAATTGGCCCCTACATTCTAATTCATCTGTAAAAGGGAGGCCTTGATTAAATTAGTCCTAATAGACATTATTTTGTACATGACTGCCTCGCCGCTGCTGTAACTGCGTCCCCCTACTCGCCTAACAAGCCCCCCAATTTACTATTGACATTAAGCCGGCTGACACGAGCCAATCACCAGGCCATTCATCGTTTGTCATCACAGCGAGGTTATGCTAATGCGGGCTAAAAGCACAAACTAAATGCACATTCTTTATGCCTGAGTCATCAGATTAACCTCGCCATCCCCTGCCCCCTCCCCTCCCTTATTTTAATAATGAAGAAATAAATAACGCTCTCTACATGCGTGACTCCGTCCGTCCGTCCTCTCCTGCTCGCCGTGAGCCAGCCAACTCCGACCCCCCACCCCACCCCACCCCCCCAACCCCACCTCACCCTGTGGTTAATTGGCTCAGTGGGCAAATTGCTCATAGAGTAAAGAAAAAGGAGAAAGGGGGTGGAAAAACCGGACAGCAGAGTCGTCCTCGCAGTCGCGGTTAATGTGTTTAGATGGAATGGGTTCACGGCGAGTCGCAGCCGGCTGGTAAACATTTAAAAAACCTTCAGCGGCAAAGAGAAATTCACTTACAAAACACGGTAGGATCCATCATTTCCTTCCGTTAATCATCCAGTTTAGTGTGTTTAACGCTGCAGAAGTAAGAATGTAGGAAGAAAGCAAATCAGCCAATTTCTTCTTGTTTTGGTCAAATATTCTCAAAAAAAAAAAACAAGTCTGCAAACTACGAAAAGAGCTTTTATTCCCTGAGGTTTTTTGGAGTAAAAAGTTGGCAAATGTGAAAAAACGATAGAATTTGTGACCTTTAACGAACACCTCACAAAGAATTTTTATGAATGAATGAATGAACAAATGAAATTTTTTTTTAAATTTATTTCGATTATGTACAAAACACAAACAAAAGAACATACACTCCACACAATTTTTAACTAAAAAAGGAGGACGCTGAAGGCACAGGTTTATTTCTGCTTCTCCAATTCCCATCTTTTGAATTACCTGAAGTTGCTGCAAGTAAAACATTAGCACAAATTAATCTACATTCAGTTTCTTAAGTCACTTAGAGGTTATTTGACAACTTAAAGCTTTTTTAAAACTTGACAACGAGCTACACTTTCAATTCATCATTCAATTGATTCCATAATTTGACCCCTGTAACAGCTTTCTCTCCGAAACCTCAAAATCTCATTTCAGCATCGACCTGACCTGCAGTATTTTACAATGAACCCAAAATGTACAAGTTCCATCTCACATTATCTATGTTTAAACATAACACAAACCCTGCAGGTTAAAGTAGAATAAAACCCATTATATTAATTGTAGCACTGACACCAGATCAAACTTTAACCAGGACTAAAGCGACAAACAGACCTAGAGAAAAGTCAGTCTGAGGTTTTAACCCTTCGAGGTCTGAGCCTTTTTTGGCTGTTTTTCAGTACTTTTGATTTGGCCTTTATATACTATACACAGAAATGTTCACTATACCCATGTTTGGGATCTTTTTATTCAGCACAACTTCATCTATCCCATCTGTTTGTTATTTTTTCACTTTAACCTACTATATCAACACAAAAGGACAAAAAACACACAAAAAATATAAAATCCAATTTGAAAAATTTAGATAATTTATTGCATAAATAACACAAAGATGCTTAACGAATGTTTTCAAAGACTTTAAAAGTGAATATTGGTTCAAAGTATTAGGTATAGAACACCAAAATTGTAATAAATTAAAACTATACTCAGATATTTGACATAAAAGCAGATCTTTACATTGGCGTTTCTCAGGTTTTCTCCCCCCACCACCCCACCCCCAGTCCTCCCAGTTTCCACATCCAGTTCAGGTGGGGGGTCATTCTCACCCTTACCTGTAATACTAATGCAGTCTGTGGATTAGAATTCACAGATTTGGCCACTTTTTTCTGTTTTGAAAACAGACAAAAAATGACAAAGATATGGTCAGAAATCTAACACCCCCCCCACACACACACACACACACACACATTTTCTTTTACTCACATTTTTTTGCTCTGGTTTCAAACCATCATACGTCTGGTTGTATTTGCTCTTTCAACATCAAATAAAAAGTGAGAGAGTGTTTCAAGTCCACACCTTCAAATGCAATCGTCCCGGTGGTCTACGACTTCCGACGCTACGACGTATTGAAAATGTCATGTGATTGACATGTGACTGTGGACCCCTAAGGGTTAAGAGGCCTAGGTGCATTATTTGCAGGTAAAATATAATATTTTCCCAATAAGAAATCTATATTTTCCTAATATTTTATTACAGCAGGTGAGAGCAGATGAAAATAAACCAAACACTTAAAATATAAACTTTCTGAAGAAATCTACTGTAGACCAGAAGAGTCATTTATTCAGTTTGGACACTTTCCGAACTAATTTTATAATTTTTGGTTTGTCAGAACTCTGACTCCGTTCTTAATTATCTCCAGTGGTCTCTTCTAACCATTGGAATGAATGGGTCTGGATCTGGTGGCATGGAGAAACCATGTGGCACAGAAACAGGACGTGAACCTTCAGTGAGCTGTCGGGTTCTTAAGGGTCTTTGCTTTAACCTTTAAAGTTCTGTCAGTGACTAAACGCTACTAAAAACAAGTGAAAATTCTTTAACCCAATAAATGCAGATTTTTTTTATTTGTTTTTTTTTTTTTTGTAGAAGTTCCAAATAAAGACGAAAACTAAATCTATGTATGTCTATTTGGTCCTAAATATATTAGATTTTGCAGCATCACCATGGTGACAGTGTCAAAGCTTTCTCAAAAACTTAAAGAACTTTTCATCGCTAAGGTCTTTAGTGTTTTGAGTAACATAGAATGCACATCAGCTGCGAAAACTATAATAAAATTCAGAAAGGCGGACTTCCTGTTGAGTTGACGTTATGTGAATAGGAACTTTATTTTTTCGTAGTTCCTTGGATGCTTTATTGCAGCGTCAACAGCACTAGGGGTCGCTAACAAGCCATTTAGCAAAGGTTGTTTGCAGATTCCAAAAACTTGCACATTTGTGTCATTTTTTTGCGTATTTTAGCCTCTGAATCCACGTGTGACCCTTTTAGACTTCTTCTTCTCCTTCTACATCCTGTTGTCCATTTACTCTATTCTCAGTGTTTACCCATGTTGCACCTCTTCTCCAGCCCCTCCCCCATCTTCTTCTGCTCTTTGTATCTGTGTAGCATCAGTGAAGCATTACGTTTCAGCTGAGAGATCACCTCCACCTCCTCCACCTCTGCACTCATTTACATCACCCTTCCTCTTCTTCTTCTCCCTTTTCTTCACCTTCTTTTTTCTTCTCCTTTTTCTTCCTCTTTTTCTTCTTCTTCTCGTCTTTAATTATCTGTTTCTATCCGAGGGCAGCTAACGACCACTGAGAAAGTACTAATTGATTTCAGCCTCTTCTCCTTGTCTTTCCTTTTTTTTTTTCCTTTTCTCTCCTGCTGGAAAAAAACACTGAAAACCACGTTGGGTTTTGGCTGAATTTAAAGGTGAATTTTTGCCTGAAACCGCCGCTGCCACCAGCAGAACATGACAGTGATTTATCTTAAATGCGCATTAGGTCGGCAGTTAGCTGATGCTCTTATCCACGCTCTATCTATCTATCTATTAATCTATTAATTAGAGGGCTAATTAGGCCAGAAGAGAAGCCAGTGACACGGTGTCACTCTTAACCCTGATTCCTACCGCTCATTACCTCCAACACGCTGTAATTAATGACGGCCTTTAACGCCAGCGTCTCGGCTCGTACATCTCAGCTCCTGAGCTGCACAATCCCCCATTCAACCCTTTTCTTCTATGAAAAAAACAACAAAAAATGCCCTTTTCCACTAGATTGAGGTTTAATTAAACGTTATCTTTTTGTGTCTTTGTTTTTATTTATTTATTTATTTATTTATTTATTTTGTCTTTTGTCATTTTCATCTTAAGTTGTTTTCTGTCTCTTTTCTTTTCCTGTTGCACCTTATAGTTTAAAAATAAAGCAACAAAATATTATAACTTTTGTCTCATATTTCTGTAATTAATCAAGTCTTTTGCTGTTATTGTGATTTTTTTTAAGTAAAAAAAAAGGACGTCTGTCCATCCGTCTTAAGATTTTTGTCCAACTGAAGACTATTCATCCAATTTGGCTGACAAACTGCGATCAGATTGAAAGAGAAAATTGTTACAGAATACTGACTAGAATAATGTTTGTCTTAGTTTGACTGAATGCCTCAAAAGGACACTAATTAAAAAAAAAAAAAAAAAAAGTTTAATCTAGTTTAAAATTATCTTGACTTTAAAATTCTGAGGGTAGGGTCTCAGTGAGCAGGAGGGGCGGGGGGTCTTAGTAAGCGCTGACTACTTTTTTCTTGTTTTCCTCTTTTTTTTTAATGATTTATTTGTCTTTGAGTTTTAGTTCCCATTTAGCTTCTGTCACCAAAACCTACAGAATATTGGGCCTGAATCTTCATTTTTTTCTATATGTTTTTGATTAATTTTTAGCTTCTCTGGGGTAGAAGATTATGATTAGCACGGTGTGGTTAGCAGGTGGGATTACTGTGGTGTTATTAGTACGATGTGATTAGCGTGGTGTGGTTAGCGCAGTGTGGTTTGTGGTCGTGTGATTAGCAGGGTGTGGTTAGCGTGGTGTAGTTAGCGCAGTGTGGTTTGTGGTCGTGTGATTAGCAGGGTGTGGTTAGGGTGGTGTAGTTAGCGGGGAGTGGTTAGTGCAGTGTAGTTAGTGGGGTGTGGTTCGCGTGATGTAGTTAGCGGGGTGTGGTTAGTGCAGTGTAGTTAGTGGGGTGTGGTTAGCGGGGTGTAATTAGTAGGGTGTGGTTAGTGCAGTGTAGTTAGCGTGGTGTAGTCAGTGGGGTATGGTTAGCGCAGTGTAATTAGTGGGGTGTGGTTAGCAGTTCATGGTTTGTGTGGCGTAGGTAGTGGGATGTGGTTAGCAGGTCGTGGTTTGTGGGGTGTAGTTAGTAGGGTGTGGTTAGCGGGGTTTGGTTAGCACGGTGATGACTAGCGGGGTGTGATTAGGGGGTTGTGGCTAGCACGGTGTAGTTAGTGGAGTGTGGTAAGCTTGGTGTAGTTAGCGTGGTGTAGTTGGTGGGGTGTTGTTAACAGTTCATGGTTTGCAGTTAGCAGTTTGTGGTTTGCGTGACATAGGTAGTGGGGTGTGGTTAGCAGGTCGTGGTTTGTGGGGTGTAGTTAGTAGGGTGTGGTTTGCGGGGTTTGGTTAGCGCAGTGTAGTTAGCAGGGTGATGATCAGTGGGGTGTGATTAGCGGGTTGTGGCTAGTGCGGTGTAGTTAGTGGAGTGTGGTAAGTTTAGTGTGGTTAGCAGGTTGTGGTTAGCATGGTGTAGTTGGTGGGGTGTGGTTAGTGAGGTGTGGTTAGCGGGTTGTGGTTAGCGTAGTGTATTTGGTGGGGTGTGGTTAGCATGGTGTGGTTAGCGGGTCGTGGTTAGCGTAGTGTACTTAGTTGGGTGTGGCTAGCATGGTGTGGTTAGCGGGTCGTGCTTAGCGTAGTGTAGTTGGTTGAATGTGGTTAGCATGGTGTGGTTAGCGGGTCATGGTTAGCGTAGTGTAGTTGGTGGGGTGTGGTTAGCAGGTCGTGGTTAGCGTAGAGTAGTTGGTGGGGTGTGGTTAGCATGGTGTGGTTAGCGAGTCGTGGTTAGCGTGGTGTAGTTGGTGGGGTGTGGTTAGCATGGTGTGGTTAGCGGGTCGTGGTTAGCATGGTGTAGTTGGTGGGGTGTGGTTAGCATGGTGTGGTTAGCATGGTGTAGTTGGTGGGGTGTGGTTAGCATGGTGTGGTTAGCATGGTGTAGTTGGTGGGGTGTGGTTAGCATGGTGTGGTTAGGGGGTATGATTAGCGGGGTGTGATTAGCTCCGTGTCCGGCTCTTTCTCGGGATGGTGGGTGGTTGACCTTCCTCCCCCCTCAGTATCTGGGAGGACGTCCACTTGTCCATTTGTCCAGTCGCCGTCTTAGTCTTTTGACGACAGGAAACCGTGTACGTAAACACAAGCGGACAAAGCAGGCGCTCATGGGTAACGTGCACACAAACACACACAGGCGCACAATGCGGGGCCGCTGACCTCAAACAACAGACAGGAAATCACAGCGCAGTGGGCCCGGTGTGAACGCCGCCCGCCCCGCCGTTTCCAACGGCGACGGGGACCAGACCCTGATGAAGCTGTCAATCATCGGGTCCATCAGTGGAGACGAGGACTGGAAGGAGTTAAAGTTTAAAGAGTTAAAGTTCCTCTGCTTGTTTTAGTTTTTTGTGTCTACATGTTTCTGTTACCATCTATTATCACTTCCCTTCTTTTTTCTTTTCTTGTTGCGTCTTTTACTCGACAGTTGTTGCTTTGTTGTGTCTTTTATATTGTTTGCATTTTTGGTTTTTTTTTGGTTTTTTTACGGCATTTTCATCTTTTTGTCTTTTCCACTGTTTTCAGGGTTTTTGGGTTATTTTTTTTATCTTGTTACATCACCTTCATCTTTAACACCATTTTCTTTTCTTTTTCCTGTTCATGTTTTTATTTTTTTACAGCTCTATGTTTTTTAATTTATTCTTGTATTTTATTCCTTTATTTTGTTTTTTCTTTATTTGTCTGTGCAGCACTTCCATCCACTGCGGTTGTTTTAAAGCACTTCACAAATAAAGTTGGATTGTTTCATGTTGTAGTTTCTGCGTCACTGTTTTCATGTTTTTGTGTCTTTTAAACTGTTTTCAGGGTTTGTTTTTTTTTTGTCTTGTCACATCACCTTCATCTTTAACACCATTTTTTCTTGTTTCATCTTGTTTTTGCGTTGTTGTGTCACTGTTTTCATCTTGTTCATTATTTCAGTGTGGTGGAATTTTCGTCTTTAACACATTTTCTGTCTTCGTTCTTTTGTCTTTTCTTGTTTCGTCTTCGGTGCCATTTTGGTTTTGTTGCATCTTTTAGACCATTTTCACTTTTTTGTGTTTTTTTTTTTTGTGTGTCTTGTTGCGTTGTTTTACGTGTGGATGTTGTTGCGTCGGCTGTGTGTGTGTATGTGTGTGTGTGTTGTGTAGCGTTGTGTGTTTGTGTGTCTCCTGTGGCTGGTGTGATGTTATCATTGAGTGTAACTGACTGACACACACTCCCCTCTGGGCCAGTGTCCACATATTAACTGTGTGTGTGTCTGTGCGTGTCTGTTTGTGTGCGTTTTCCTGTCACATGCCATCTCATTGGGACCCCTGTTTAATTATCTACCCAGCATGCCTCGGTGCTGCGGCGTCTAATGGGATGTGAAAAGACACACACATTAACACACGGAATGCGAGTGTGTGCGCTCAGCGACACATGTTAACGCAAACTGTCACACAAACACACAACACACACACACTGTGGTTAATTAGTGCAATTAGCCTCCACGCTGCTTGCCGTGACACACACAAACACACAACGAGGACATTCGCCGTGTCATCGAATGTTCGTCAAACGCCGCCGAGGACGCCAGTGTGTGGACGTCTGAAAGGGCACGGTGGAGACCAAAACGGAGCCAAAAGGACGGCGGATTTTTCTGATCTCAACACGCGCCGAGTGAATTTGTTTGATCTTTGTGTAATTATGTTAGAATTGTAAGACGCAGGGACTTCTGGTGCGTTCAGGTGCACCTCGGAAACTTTTACATCATTTTCATCCTATTTCGTTGTCACATCTTTTAAGTCATTTTTCGGTTCTTTTTTGTTACATTTGACAGTTTTGTTGTGTTGTAGTTGTTTTTTTAACATCGTAATCATCCCGTTGACTCGTGTTTTGCACCGTTTTTATCTCGCGTCATTTTTTTTGCGTCTTTTTAATCTTGTTTTGTCTTTTATGTTGTTGTCGTCTTGTTTGATCTTTTGCGTGTTTTCTTATTCTTGCACCTTTCTTGCTTTTTTCTCATCTTTTACGTCGCTTTTGTCTTTTCAGTCACATTTGTCGTTTTCTTGTTTTTCATCTCGTGTGTTTTGTGTTCTTTTCGTTTTGTTGCATCTTTTTGTCTTTTCTGTCTTCTTTCTTAAGTCTCTTAACTCCATTTTGTTCTGTCTTTTCAATCTTTCATCTTTCAGTCTTTTTTGTCTTTTCCATCTTGTTCTGTCTTTTCGTCTTTAGGGCTTTTCCGTTTGGTTTCGTCTTTTCCATCTTTTCGTCTTCTCCGTCTTTTTTGTCTTTTCTGTCTTGTTCCATTTTTTCCGTCTTTGTCTTTAGGTCTTTTCCTTTTTTTTGTGTTTTCTCCACCTTTTCATCTTTTCCGTCTTTTTTTTCTTTTGCCTTTTACGTCTTGATCTGTCTTTTCCATCCTTTCTGTCTTGTGTCTTTTCAGTCTTGTTCCATCTTTTCCGTCTGTTTGTCTTTAGGTCTTTTCTGTTTGGTTTCGTCTTTTCCATCTTTTCGTCCTTAGGTCTTTTCCATCTTTTCGTCCTTAGGTCTTTTCCGTCTTTTTCATCTTTAGGTCTTTTCCATTTTTTCCATCTTCGTCTTTAGGTCTTTTTCAGGGTTTTTTTTGTCTTCTCCATCTTTTCATTTTTTCCATCTTTTTTGTCTTTTTTTTGTCTTGTTCTGTCCTTTCTGTCTTTTCTGTCTTGTGTCTTTTCCGTCTTTAAGTCTTTTCCATTTTGGTTTTTCTTCTCCATCTTTTTGTCTTCTCCATCTTTTTGTCTTTTCCATCTTTTTGTCTTTTCTGTCTTGTTTTATTTTTTAATTCCTTTCCGTCTTTTTCATGTTTAGGTCTTTTCCGTCTTGTTTTGTCTTTCCATCTTTTTTGTTTTTAGGTCTTTTCCATTTTATTTTCTTTCCCGTCTTTTCCATCACCCCTCAGACCCTCCGTCTTCGTCCCCCAGTGTCCCCTCCGGGCCGGTCCAACACCTCTGGGCCCTTAGCAACTCGGGCGTCAGAGGAAGGCATGCGTTTCCTGGGTTCAGAGGCCTTCCATTTCCTCCCGGTCTTGTGGAGGACAGAAGGCCAGAACCCCGCTGAGCGCACACAGACACACAACGCCACGCCGACACACAACCCCGCGCAGACACACACACAGCGACACCTCCAGGCTTTGTCCGGAGGCCGTGGGCCGTGGTGTGGTGCCCGGCCTCCCCGCTCCGTCCCCGGGCTCGGCAGGAAGGGGAGGAGCCCCCCGGGACATTCCGCCATGCTAGCCACGGCCACACCCACAACGCAACACAACGCACACATGGATACGACACACAAACCGCACACACTCAGAGGTCTCCAGGAAGAGACTTAATGAGATTCCACTCATTCCCACACTCTCACACTCGGTGTTTCTGTGTCTTTGACAAATACCATCGCATCAACTCGGAAACGGTGCGCTTCTGTGATGCTAAATGCTAACAGTTAGCTCGTGTTAGCACCACCAGTGGGACTGGAAACAGTAAATTAAAATGTGGCGAAAACCACTAATCCTCAGGTTTTACAAACAGAATTGATGAGGGTGTGACTGTCTTGAATTTTGTCTCTGTCGAGGTTTTTGTTGCATTATTTTTGGTTTTTGTCTGTGTTTAATCTCACTTCCGTTGTGTAGTTTCTGTTTTTTGCGTCTGTTACACAATTTATTGTCATTTTTATTTTGTTGCATCATTTACATAATTGTTTTTGGACTTTTTTTGTGTGTCAAAATTCTTCATGTTACATCATTTCAGAATTTTGTTTTTTGTGTCTTTTTTGTATTTTTTTGTCGTTCATGTCATTTGTGTCATTTTACATCTCTTACCTTTTTCCCTCCTTTTGCGTCTTTTACCTTGTTTTCATCCTGTTGTGTCCTTTTTTTCATCTTGTTGTGTTTTTCACCCTTTTTTTTTGGGTCTTTTTTCATCTTGTTGCATCTTTCACTTCGTTTTCGTCTTCTTGCACTTTTTACCTTTTTTTCTGCCTTGTTGCGTTTTTCACCTTTTTCTCGCTTTGTCTTGTGGCATCTTTTACTTTGAGTTTATCTTTTTGCATCTTTTACCTTTTCCGTCCCATTTTTCACCCTTTTTTCTGTCTTTTTTCATCTTGTTGCATGTTTTACTTTGTTTCCATCTTTTTGCACCTTTTACCTTTTTTTCGCCTTGTTGTGTTTTTCACCTTTTTTTTCGTCTTGTTGGATCTTTTACCTCATTTTCACTTCCAATCACAGTGTAGACATGTGTTGAAGCTCGGTTTCCTGCCTCCTCCTGTTTAGTTAAGAAGGATGATGGGGGTGGGGGGGTATTGAGCTGTACCCCCACCCCACCCCACCCCCTTGGGGCTCGTCCTCCTGATCCCAGACTAATCCCAACAGGCTCAATGAGTCGGTGTTTACTCGGGGGGGGGGGGATTAGTGCAGATTAGAGCGATCCAAACTGTGGATTAAACACATGGACACTTCATGGACCACAATGGAGTCCACATCCACCACCGTCCACTAACGTGTCTTATTTTACACCCGGGGACAAGGGTGGGGGGGCGGGGGTTTATAATCCACAATGATACAGGCTTTTAACACACAGGGACTTCAGGTGCGTTCAGGTACACCTCAGAAGCACTAAACTATCACATTACAGATGCTGTGATGCCAGTGTTTCAGTCTTTTATGGTTTGTTTTGACATATTTTAATCACTTGTCGCATTTTTTTTCCATTGTCTTCCTGCGTCTTTTTTATCATTTTCATCTTGCATTTGCATTTTTTACTTAATTTACCTACTTTTTACCCAATTTTTGTCGTTTCTTCACGTTCTTTTTTGCTTCTTGCATCTTTTATGTTCTCTTTTTTGTAAGTCTAATGTCATTTTCTCATTTCTTTGCATCTTTTGCGTTTTTCCAACATTTTTTTCCTTTTTTTGTGATTTTATTGCGTTCTTTAACATCTTTTTGGTTGAATATCTTAAGTCATTTGGTCATTTTATTTTATATCTTTATATTGCATTTTTTCTGTCATTTTTGTTGCATTTTTTTATCACCTCTTTTTTTTCATTTTTGAATAACTTAAAACCACAATTAACCATTTAGTTTCTTGAATAATATCTGGACATTTGCTGTGATTTAATGCTTTTTTTTTTTTTTGTATTATTGTTATTCATTTCATAAATTCTTTACCTTAGCGATTGAAGTTGAAACAGATGATTTGACATTCATCATGACTAAATATTGACTGATACGATGTTTTATCTTCAACTTTAACTCACATTTTACAAATTATTTGCACAGTCCTCTTTAACAACAGGTCCCTGAATGCATCATATGAAATTTACATATTGTTTTCTGCAGTTTCTTAAATATATAAATATTAGTTTGTTGTGTCTCTTACCTTTTTTGTCTAGTTTCATCTTTTCCCACATTTTCTTCTACTTTCTATTTACATTTTACAAAATTATTTGCACAATCCTCTTTTCAAGTCCCTGAATGCACCATTTGATTATTTTCATATCACTGTACTGCACTTTTTTTAATATTCAAACACAAATTTGTGAATCAGAATGTGTTTAGTTTCACCGTCACAGACCAGTTATTAGAGGTAGACTACAGATCTTATGTTTATTTCCTGGTTTGTTTCTGTTTGTTGTTTTAAACAGTAAAAGTCGATGGTTTCCTTAACGAAACATCCATGGTCGTCTAACCTTGGCTGTTCTACTTCCTGTTTCAGGGAGGAGCGTGAGCGCTGGATCCGGGCCAAGTACGAGCAGCGTCTGTTTGTGGCGTCATTGCCGGGCGTCGACCTCCCTCTGGGGCAGCAGCTGCTGAGGGCGGCGGCCGACGAGGACGTCCGTGCCGTGGTCCTGCTGCTCGCCCACGGCAACCGGCAACAGGTCAATGAGACCTGCGGCGACGGAGACGGACGTAACGCGCTGCACCTCGCCAGCCGCAAAGGCAACGTGGTCATCACACAGTTACTGATCTGGGTAAGACCTGGACCTGGACCGAGACTTAGACCTGGACTGGGAACAGGACAGGGACCCTGTACCAGGACTGAGACAAGGACCTGGACCGAGACTTGGACCAGGACCTGGGCCTAGGCTTGGTCCTGGATTCAGATCTAAAACTGGCATCTGTTATGATGTTTTTGTTTTGTTAAATCGTTTTGTCTTTAATTTTATTTCTTATTCTCCTGTTTTGCATCTTTTACACCATTTTTTTTTTCGTTTTTAAATTTTTTAGTCATTTTCTTTTTTTTTTTTTTTTTTTTTTTTTGCGTTTCACTTAAGTTTTCTGTTACTGCGTCATTTACGTCATTTTTGTTGCATCTTTTACATTGTTTCTGTTCAGCTTTTATGATATTTTTGTTTCATTTTGCATCTTTTACGACATGTTCAGGTTTGTATCGTGTTTCAGTTTGTTTGTTGTTTAACATGTTACATATAATAAAGTTCAACGAAACAGGGCTGGAGTTTCCTAAAAGCGTCACCATGGCAACCTCATCTCGTCTTTCTGTTTGTTGATGTGGTGATGAAACTGACACCTGATGATTCACTTTTGTGTTTGTGCGTCCTCAGTACGGCGTGGACCTGATGGCGAGGGACGCCCACGGTAACAGTGCGATGGCATACGCCCGTCAGGCCAACAGTCAGGAGTGCGTGGACACATTGGCGCAATATGGTTGCCCCGACGACCGCTTCCCCCTCATGGCAACGCCCAACCTGTCGCGGCGCAACACCAACCGCAACAACAGCTGCAGCAGCGCTGGCAGTGCGGCTGCGCTCATCTGACGGTGCCACCCTCGAACGCACCGCCTGGGAGAATCTATGACCACCACTACCTGTTAGGACTCTAAGTCCCGCCCACCTCACCTGGCATCCGCCGCCGCTCACTCACTGAAACCCTCACATGAGGTTGCGGGCGCTGCGTCCGTGGGAGAAAAAAACAGGAAGAACACCCAAAGCATGCTGGGAAATGTGGTCCACAATCACCCGAGCTGCAGTTTTGACTGTAATCTGGGAGTAATCACATGACTTGTGTCGGCCAATGGCACTCGTCGTACCTCATCGCACACGTTAACACTACACGGCCAGTTCCCACACCATCATCATCGTCATCGTCATCATTATTAAGCAGCCAATCAGAGCCCCCGACCCGCTTCCCGCCAAAACATATCGACGCAAATGGACGCAAGACAAAGGAAACTGAGTCGAGTGGATTTAGGAGGCGGAGTCAGGATCACATGACACAAACATCAGCAGCAGCGTCGCCTGTTTTTATTTTACTCCTTTACACGTTTTTTTATGTGAAAAATACGTCAACGTAGAGGAAAAAAATGCTATCGAGTTGTTAGCGGTGACAGTGTGATAGTTCGCATGTGTAGACATTTTTGAAGTTAATTTAAGGCGTTTTCCTGGATTGTGTATATTTTATCTCCATGTGCATTGCTGGACCAATGGTAGTAAATATCACGATGGGGAGGGGAGGGGCTTTGTTTGTTTTGGTTTTTTTTGCGGGGGGGTTTCGGTGTAAAAAGTCGTTAATTGTACAGAAGCTCTCGCCAGGCTCAGGGACCGGAGACTGTCCATCATCACCACCATGTTGTCTTTTACCCCAAGAGCAAAGAATTCTGGGTAGAACTCGTCTTGGCTTCAGTGGATTCGGACGTTTGAAGATAGAACTGAAACGTCGCTGATTTTAGGGCTGGATGGTAGATTTGAGGATTTTATGACATCCAACCAAAAACCTGGAGAGAGTCAGGTTATTGGACCGGAAGTAGAACATTTATTAAAAAATAAATAAATAAATAAGTGAAATAATGAGCGATGTTTGGCCATTTTCATGAAAAAATCCCATTGTATTTCAACAGTTTTTTATTTCAGTCCATCCAAAACTAAATAAAGCCAAGATGCGACTAAGAAAAGTAACCTCCAGGTACAAGGTTTGTTTGGTTTGTTGGCGATGAATCGTATAAATGTAGGACTGTGTGTTTGGTGCCGTCCAGCCTGGACTTGGGTCCAATCAAAGGCGTCGTAAACCCAGTTCTGAACCGACGTCCTGGTCCAACGAGGTCTGAGACGATTCAAAGGTTTTTATTAAAAATGGAAACCGTGAGGAGCCACGAGGAGCTAAAAGGGAAACGGATGATTTCACGAAAATCTGTGGATTAAGAAAATTTTCTCACAGATTTTCCTGTTTTTTGTTTTTTACGTTTTAAAGGGGAATCGATGTAAAATGTTTGTTTCACAGCCAAACATCCAATCAGACAGTCTCTCTGATCTGCTCAGCGAATCACTACGAAGGGCTTCTTCTTTTTCTTCTGTGGTCGTGTAAATAACGTCCTCGCTCTCTTTGGAAGGTGGCGTCTTGTAAATTAGCGAACAGGAAGTCCTAGCTTGACAAGTGGAAGTGATTGTTTTTTTAATGTTGAATCCGTTCAGCGCAGAAAGTTAACGTTAGCGAGTAGTGTCCGAAACCAGTGATTCTGCAACGTTAACTCAAACCAACAGGATTTGGAGATCGGAATTTGCACAATTACGATCCAAAAATCAAGAGCATTTTCAAAATGATGCTGTAAAATATCTCTGTATGGATCCAAATCCAGGCCAAGAGTTATTAAACTGAACAAAGAGCTAAAGTTTACAATTAAATGTTGAATTTTGAAAACTGAAACTGAATCTGAAGACAATCTGCAATTCCAACTGGACAATTAAAATGTTAAAAACAAAAAAAAAAATGACAATAATTATTGCAATAAAGACAGATTTTTGTCTTTAGTCCTGAGTGAAAATGTAAGAAACCAGGAGTTGTTTGTGATTTTCGGCCCATGGCAAAAAATTTTACATTATTGCAGTATAAACTGATATTATTCTAGAACAACCTCAAATATGAAATCCACATATAAACTACTTTAAACTTAACATGAAAAGGTGGAAAATGTTTTAAAACAGCCACAGCTAGCAAACCCAGCTAGCATAGCAGTTAGAAGAACTGTAGCATCCCTTTTTAAGTCAACTAGTATAGTTATTTTACTTTACTGTAGCTAACATTAGCATAGTTGCGCTCTTTCAGCCAGCTAGCTACCTATTTGTACTTTAACCGGTAAAATTTATTTGCGCTACTATTTTTAAGCAATAAGAAACCCACGTGAAATTTTTAACAACATGTAATCACTGTTCACAACTAGCAATTATTGAGCTAAATGGAACAAGCTAATGGAACAAACATGCTGAAAACTGGCTGAGTCACTTAGCAATGAAAGCTAGCATGAAACATTTTAGCATAGCATCAATATGTGAGTATGCTACCAGTCAAAACTTAACATAAAAAAATGGAAAATGTTTGAAACAGTCACAGCTAGCGAGCTCAGTAAGCATTACAGCATGCATCACTTTTTAAGTTAACAAGCACAGTAAAAACTTGGTACTATCTAGGTTTGACAAGAAATGATTGCGAATTGCTAATCTTTACTGTTGCTGATGGTGAAAACAGTTTGTGGCGTTTTTCTCAACATCAGTGAAATAAAACATGAGCTTTTGTGTTTTAAAAATGGATGATATAGCAGTATTAACTTACATTATTCTATAATAAGCTCAAGTATTAAATACATATGTATAAATGTCAAAAATAAATGTATATCGGGTGTTATTTGTTAATCATATTAGCAAAACAATTGGCCCAGATTTGGATCCTGAATTTAAGACTAATTATTGTAACATTAATTGGGCATTTATATCAAAGATATTCCTTTGAGTAAAGATTTCACATCCAAAACGCTGAAGTACAAGTCGAAGCAGAGCCGAAATGTTCCCGAATAATCACAAGTTACGCTATTTCGAGCTCCATCGTTTGGAAAATGAGTCTTAACTTTAGCGTCGTGGAACCACTGGTGAGGACGAATCTGAATGTTCCAGTAGGTCTGTTTGTATTCCACTAAAGACGGAATGAAAAGAAGCTCGTTCCACCTCATACATGTGATGGTTTTTACCGTAAACGCCTCATCTCGCCGTCCGTCCTGTTTCCTCGCCCACGTAAACGTCGCTGCAGAGGTTGAGGACCGAGAATCTGAGCAATATTCACTAATCACCATCACATATCTTAATACTCTAATGTCGCTGCAATACTCTGAGTAAATACCTACGAGAAAAAGAAAATGAACACTACAACTTCCTTTTTTTATGCCTTTACTTTCTTCTACTTGCGTCCTTGTTTTCCCTCGAAGTCGTCGGACGATGGTGTTGAATTTATCCAAGAGGTTTGACCGCAGCCTCTGTCTAAGTGTCACTTTTATTTGTTTTTGTGTTAGTATTTCCTCATCCTTTTTTCTCATGACGAGAATGCACTAAATCAGCTTCAGCTTACGCGTCTTACTCCGCCTCTTTGCCCTAATTTTCTTTGTAATTTTCTCAATAACCGACATATGCCTCTTTATTTTGGTGACCTCCACCTGTTTCCTCTAAAGTGATGCTTTTCTTGGTTTTAATAATTCAAACCAGTCAGTTCAGTTTAGCTTATCATAACGCTAACGTAGCTTCAGAAAAGTCAGAAAATGTTGCGATAATTGAAATGTGAAACTCCAGTACAGTTAAAGCTTGGTACTATCTGGTTTTATTCGCTTTAAGGCACGGAAATTCTCCGTAGTGTGGCTAACGTTAGCATGGCAATACTTTGTCAGCCTGCGAGCTAGGTAGTTTTGTATTCTAACTGGTAAACTTTATTTGTGCGACTGTGTTTTTAATCAGTAAGATACCCACGTAAAATATTTAACAATGTATAATCACTATCCACAACTAGCAATTACTGTGCTAAACTCGGCTAATGATAAAACATGCTAAATATTTGCTGAGTCACTGGCAAGAAACAACTTAGCATCATTATTTGAGCATGCTACCAGTCAAAACTACTTTAAACTTAACATAAAATGGTGGAAAATGTTTTGAAACAGCCACAGCTAGCAAACCCAGTTAGCATTACAGCGTAGCGTCACTTTTTAAGTTAATAAGTACAGTAAAAACTTGGTACTATCTAGTTTTAAATATACATAGGCACAGAAAAAATTGTGAATTGCAAAGCCTTATTGTCGCTATCTGTGAAGACATTAGCACTGCACCAAACTTTTATCCTGCTAGCTACCTATATGTAGTTTATTCTAAAATCACTTCTGCTGCTGCACTTCTTTCAGCGAGAAAGCCAACCTGAATTATTTTAAAAATGTGAGAAGCTCCAGTCACAACTTGCAATTAGGAAGCTAACAACAAAAAAACATGCTAAGAAAACAGCTTTGTCCTTTAGCAATTAAACTAACTACTGCTAGCAAGAAACACATCAGCATAGCAGCATTAGATAAACTGTGTTTACTGCTAAAAACATTAAAACTGGGCATAAAAGAGTGTAAAATGTTCTAAAACATGCTGTGAATGATCAACCACTGCTACCAAACCCAGTTAGCATAACACAGTTAAAAAAGCTAAAGCATAGTGTAGCTTATTTAAGTTCACAAGTCTAGTAAAACCACAGCACCATCTGGTTTTAAATGTGTAGGCATGTAGTTAGCACTGTAGTTAACCGTGTAAATGTTAGCATGGCAGCGCTGGTGTAGCCTGCTAGTTAGCCGTTCGTAGTTAAATCTGGTTGTAGACCTACTGCTGTGTGTTTTCCTCTGCAAGAACGTCAACATTGAATATTTAAAAGGTATGCGAAAGCTTGCAGTTACTTAGCTAAGCAAAGCTAATAAAAGAACACCGCTGACTCCAGCTAGCAAGAAACAAATTAGCAAAGCAACAGTATGTGGGTGTATGATTGAAGTAAAAAATGAACATATAAAGGTATAAAATGTTGTCCACGACAGCTTGCAAACACAGTTAGCATAGCTCAGGCTCAAAAAGCTAAAACTATTCAATCTGCTATGTTTACATTTTTTGTGCTTGTGGGATTTTTTTTTTTTTATTTTCACAAAAACAGATGCTTATTTTCACATAAAAATGTTTAAGGGATTTGTTTAAATTTAAACTTTTTGATCGACTTGGGAATCTGACATGTCTTTATTTAAAACCTTAGGAGGCGCTAAATGCTTCCGACGTCTGTGCTGAAGTTGGGCGCCAATCCTGCCCTAAATCCTCCGTTTTATTGTAAAACACGCTAGGACGTAACGCTAACACGTGCCTCCAAACCCGCCTGCTTGTAGGACAATAACACTGACGTACGAGGATGCTCTGCGTGAAACTCACAACTGATCGTGAAGCCCCGCCCGTACGTGGACACGGCGGCTGTTGCCGTGGTTTCGGCTTGCGTGTTTGTCTTTCGTTAACTCATGGAGCCTTTACCTCCGACCTGCATTATTTATGAACACGCCCTGCGGTTACCTGTCAGGAAAGAAGACTCCACCCCCTTAAGCCTACCTTTTTGCATTTTCTCCGCCCCCTTCAGTCCATCCGTGTTTTATTATTATGATTTATCATCAATTATTGTTGATATTGTCATTGTTATTCTAATTATTATTATTATTATTGTTATTAAATTTTGTTTGTACAGTACTGTTGTTGAAATATTCGACCTAATACAGAGTCTTCTACTGTAATGTGTCTCTTTTCAATAAAGATGAGAATAATACTTCTTAATAATACAAACCCATGTGTCAATGCTGTTTTCATTTCATTAAGTGATTATTTTTAACACCGTTTGTGTCTGCGACATCAAGATGATTTCAGCCTTACAGCGATGAAAAATTGACAAAAATGACAAAAACGTGAGAGAAAATGACAAAAAAACAAAGTAAAAAGATGTAACAGGATGGAAAAGATGTGATGATGCAATGACGTGAAAATAAGACGCAACAGAAAAGTGACAAAAAAACAGAAGACAAAGACTAAATATGATAAATGAGTAGAAAAAATATAAATCAAGGAAAAGATGAAATGATAAAAAGAATTTAGAAGTTTTATCAAGATGAAAATATAAAAGTTAAAGACCCAACGTGAAATGAAAAAACAAACAATAACGTGAAAAAGTTAGTTTTAACAAAATCGTAAAAAAAAAAAAAAAAAAAAAATTAAGTGAAAAATAACTAATAACTGAAAACTATAAAATAAGAACAACATAAGACAAGATGAAAAAATGTCAATGTTCAGAGACAAAATTTTGACAAAGATGCAACAAAAAAGTTACAAAAATGATGTAAAAGACAAAAAGAAAGTGATGAAGAAGTTGGAAGAAAATGGAAACTATTAAAAAGATAAAATTATGGTTTTGTTTTTGTTGAACCCTTGGTTCAATTTCTTGTGTTTTAACAGGATGAAACATGAAGAAAAAAGTGTCAGAACCGATGCAGAAAACCTGGGCTCGGTCTGATGTAAGGGTGAGGAGGAGGAGGATGGGGGGGCTTGGTGCCGCAGTGACCCCCCCCCCCCCCCCAAGGGCCTCATTTATCAACCGACTGCGACGGCCCAGCTTGATTACAATTTGCAAAAAAATTCATTAGTCTCTCCCTCTGATTGAAGCTCCAGGTTTTATCCACGTTTACAGAAAAAACTATCAAACATGAAATAAGAACATGAAATAAACGACCAGACGCGACATTTACCAGAACCAGAACAAAAACCCAGAAACTACAGGTGAAAGTAATGACCAGTTTACCACAAAACGTCCAGATTCTGATCAAATTGATGCATATTTTTCTCCTGCAAATCTACTGTTAATCAATTACAACATGATTAATTAAACATCGGGCTGAGTGAATGTTTTGGTTTTTTTTAAATACTTTATTGTTTATATTTGTGTAATTTCATTTCATACTGAATATTAGCTGGTTAGCTCCCCAGCTAACACTGGCTATGTTTCCATGCTAATATTAGCTCAAAGGATTAGAATTTTCCCCTCGGATCAATAAAGTATATCTTATCCTATCTTATCTTATCTTAAAGAGTGGAGAAGGAAGTCATTATGAGGTTATCAAGTGTCATTAGCTCACTAGCTAATCTTAGCAATGGGTATAGTTAGCTGCCAGGCTAATGTTAAGTTAAATAAAGAATAACTTATTTGATATAGGTCTTTTTAGGTGATAAAAAAAAATCTGCTGCTAAACTTTACTGTGATAAGCTGACTTGCTATCTTTAGCTATGTTTAGCTTCCTGGCTAACATCAGGCAAAACAAGCATCAAATACAAGTCTGTCGAAGGAAACAGAAGTAAGTCAATAAAATGTTGGTAAAATTAGCTTAATAGCTAACATTAGCTCTTATTCACTAACTAGCATTTGTAATAGCTAATATTAAGTTGAAGAAAAGTAAAGAGTAACATATAAAATATAGTTAATGTTAGGTGATAAGTGTGGTTAGCTCACTAGCTAATATTCGCTATGTTTAGCTGCCTGGCTAATATCAGACAAAGCCAGTTTAATTACACAGTGCATTAAAAAAAAAAGCCAAACAAACATCAAATACGTCTGTCGAAGAAAATAGAAATGAAACTGTTCTGCAGAAAATGAGCTTCGTAAAGTATCAACACATGGAGCTAATGCGACGCAGGACTGACGAGAAAATAAAAAGTCACTGAATGACGTAGAATTTATTTGTGATGAGTTTTTATTGTGTTGTTTTTATTCGTCCAATCAGGTACAAGTTCAGCTATGACACTTCTGCACGTGCTCAGTAGGTTTGTTGCTCCTTAAAGGTTTTGAGGTGAAATTCACTGATTTAAAAATGAACATGAATGAAAACACTTTTATATATGAATGTATTGGAATAAATTAAAATACTTAATTTTTTTCTGTCAGCCTTCATCCATAAACCTGTATTGCCCTAATTTTAACTGAACTTTATTTATTTTGACTGAATTAAATGATAAAGTGGGTAAAACAGGCCGCTTTCTTGGGACATTCTGTCATATTTCATGTTGTTTTTGTCATTTTCAACCTGATTTAATTTTTTTTTTATCACTTGGTTTAGATGCTGTGAACAAATAAAACTGTGCTCTGTGTGTGTGTGTGTGTGTGTGTGTGTGTGTGTGTGTGTGTGTGTGTGTGTGTGTGTGTGTGTGTGTGTGTGTTTCACCTGTAAAATAATCTTTATTTCTTGCCTACAAAAAAAGGTGGATTTCGGGCTGAGATCCGGTCCATTGGACCCCGGTCTCCCCTGCGGTGTTTCTGCGCAGGTGTGGTTGGTTTAACTGACGGGTTAAACCAACATTTCCAACTCGATTCAAACTAAAACATGTTTTATTCCACGTTTTAACCTAAAAGAGCAAAAGACGCGACCAGAGGCGGATTTTCCAGGTATTTATCTTGATTTTTCTGTGACTTGTGCTTTTTTTTTTATTTGTAAAATTACCGCAATTTGCATCGAAACAGCTTGTTTTCCTCATTAAAATGTCCCAAATAACCAAGTAAAAAAGGAATTTTTAAACTTTGCCGGATTTTTCCTTCTGTTAAACCTCACATTTAAGCTCCGTGTATTTTTAATAAATAGTTTAATTGTTATTTCGTGTTAAAATCGACCAAAACTTGGATTTAAAGTTGAGTTTTCGGATGGTTTGATGGTAAATCCACTCAGTCTGCAAAGAAAAAGAGGAAGCTGTTCTGGTCTGTTTCAGCTTTTAATGGACACTTGTATATCAGCTTCAGCTCCAGGGAATGTTAGTTACCTTTTGCACATTTTATATAAATAAATTAGCAGCGTCTTTGTCCAAAAAAAAGAAAAAAGAAAGAAAAGAAAAACAAGAAGAAAAAGAAACATGAGACGAAGCGACAGTTCGACCCAGAGTCACAGAGATGAGATGAGGTGTCCACAATCACGTCCGCAGTTTGGTCCCGTGGGTGTGTTTATTTATTTACATGGGGGGGGGGGTTCTTCATCTTCATCCTCCTCATCCTCAGCGCGTCCTCATCCGCGTCTTTCCGCAAAAACTCACCGCAGCTCGTGTTGAATTACAGTGGACGGCAGGTTCGGTTCGGTGGATTTGAAACGTTTCCAAACTGAGTTTAATTAAGTTTGAAGTTTGGAAAAAAAAAAAAAAAAACTAAAATGTCTGAAACTCGTGGGATTTTAATTTTAAATCAAACCGTGATTTTATTTATTGTCAGTGTTGTTGAAAATGTTCCTGAAGCGACAAAAAAAAAAAAAAAATCATAAATATTCATGTAAATACCAGGTTTGATCAGTTCAGTGTCCGGTTCGGGATCAGACCCGGTTCGATGACGGGGTTCTGATCCGGGTTCCGGTTCCGTGTCTTGGAACAAAACCGGGTTCTTTACTTCGGTCAAGTCAAAGAGGTGATTGAAACCCGAAGGAAACGCGTCAGCACGAGCCTCAGTCCGACCCGGTCCGGTCCGGTCCGGTCCGGTCTACGGCCGGGCCTGCTCCATCTGCTGGTGCTGACTCCGGATGGCGAAGCGGCTCACGTGCACCGGGATGGGGACGACTATCTTGGGGTTCCGGGACGGCTCCCCGGACTTGTTGTTGACGTTCCCGGCTTTGACCCGTTTCCACTTCGCGCGCCGGTTCTGGAACCAGATCTTCACCTGCACTTCGCTCAGCTTCAGCGCATGCGCGATCTGGGAGCGCTCGGTCAGGGACAGGTACTTCTTGCAGTGGAACTCCTTCTCCAGCTCCAGCAGCTGTTCGCTGGTGAACGCCGTCCGCCGCCGCCGGTTCTTCCCGCCTCCGCCGCCGCCGGTGCCTCCCCCGCCGGCGGCGGAACCCCCGGAGCCGTGCAGGTGGGGGCCGTCGTCCAGGCCCCCCCCGTCCGCGTCCTCCTTGTGGCACGTGGAGGTCAGGTTGTCGTCGGAGCTGTAGTCCAGGTCACTGTCCATGGAGAAGGACTCATCCTTCCGGCCGCAGTCCTCGTCCTTCGGGTCCTCTTTACCGAGTCTGACTGGAGGGAACAGAACCAGAACCGGCACGTCAGCACCAGAACAACAACCACAACCAGACCAGGACCCAGACCCAGACCAGGACCCAGAGCCTTCACATCAGGATTCATTTGTCAAACCTAAACTCCTCAGACCTGCTTCCTGTTCTTTTAAATGTTTTTCTTTTACAACATTTAATTCGTCGTTTCGTCACTTTTTTTTTGCGTTAAATTACCAGTAAAAAAAAACTCCCCCTTCATCATCATCATCATTTTCTAAAGTTACATTTGTTGTAAATTTCGCGTCATTTCCCAGAACTGTTTCAACCTTTTTCTTCATCTCCTTCTTTAATTTAAAAAAAAAAAAAAAAACCCTCATCACTGACAGTTATCCTTAGAGTTAATTTAGTTTTTATTTTATTTTCTGTAAAAGTTAAATATTGATCAGATTTTTATTTCAAATGATTTTCCTTTCGTTTCCAAAACCTCTCCCGTGTTCAGGCTTCATTAATATTACTTGGTGCCCCCCACCCCCACCCCACCCCAAAAAAATGCATTAATATTTTTTGATAAATTAATTTATTCATTGGCATCGTGTTGTTTTTTGTCATAAATAAATTGGTTTAAATCTGAAAACTCCACACAAATCATGGGCGGAGTTCGCGTGTTTTCAGGTTTTGTGAATTAAAGATTAGTTGTGATGTGAGTGAATTAAAGGAGTGTCGGGGGGGAGTGTGTGTTTGGGGGGGGGGGGTCTCCGTGTCTCGTGTCAATATCCATCATCAGATCAGTGTCCGGATCGCCGCGGAAAGCACGCGCTCTTCAGGGATTTTTTTTTTTATTATTTTCACGCGTAATTACGCACGGAGGCCCCGAGTCTGCGCGCGGAGAGGATCCACTGGAGTGGCGTTGAATCCTTGGTCAAGACCCACTGGACACACGCCCCAGTTCTGGTCCAAAAACCACAACCCGGGCCCGTCCTCCGCGGACGACGCGTGGGTTGATTTTACTGAAAATGTCACGAAAGAGTGTGTTTAAGAGAAACGGAAGTGTTGAACTGAGGATGAATTTCCTTTAAAGAAAATGTCATTCACAGAAAATTAAAGTTTAATCAAATCCATGAGTCCAAACAGTTTTCAGTTATTTATGAAAAGAATTCAACTGAAGGGAGAGAAAAGAAAAGCCACCTGACATAAAAAAAAACAGAAATATTCAAATCAGTTCATTTAACTGTGAAATAAATGACAATAAACGGAACAATTAAAAATGTATAAATTATTTTGATACGAATTTAAAACTGGAAAAATGGGAAAAAACGAAACTTCAATGAATCCTTCAGTTTTTCTCTTTAAACAGAGGAAACATTCACACATTTGTCACATTTCAGTGTCTGATTTGGAAGCTTTGATCATAGTCACATGTGAAATCGGTGCATTTCAGGCCCGTTTAAACCCAGCAGAACCCCCGGTTCTGGCCCGGCTCGTGTGTTGCTCCGGACCTACCTGTGGATGTGTGCACCGGCGTGTCCGTGTCGTGGAACGCCTGCAGAGCCGCGGAACTCTTCCCGTCCTCCGCCTCCAGCCGCAGCTCCGCGTGCAGCGCCTGCGAACCGAACTTCCTGGCGGCGTCCTGGTGCTGCTGGGACGGGGAGAAGCCCCCGGGCAGCGACGCCATGAGCGTGGAGGTGAGCGCCATGCCTCCCGTCAGCCCCTGCGCCAGGCCGGAGCAGAAGCCGCCCTGCAGGCCCGGGATCTGCGGGTGCGCGGGGTGTCCGGCCGGGAGCGCCTGCTGCAGGGCGGGGGGCGGGGGGGGCGGCGGCTGCAGGACCACCGACCGGTACGGCATGAACATCGGGTAGCCGGTGTAGACGAAGTGTCCCGGGCTGGGCTGCGGAGGCCCCCCGA
This sequence comes from Sphaeramia orbicularis, assembly GCF_902148855.1. Lineage (NCBI taxonomy): Eukaryota > Metazoa > Chordata > Actinopteri > Kurtiformes > Apogonidae > Sphaeramia > Sphaeramia orbicularis. The sequence continues at coordinate 2,004,615 of NC_043958.1, forward strand.
TCAGAGAGTCGATGCTGAAGGCGGTGGTGCTTCCGAGTGGCCGCTGCATCACCATGAAGGACGGGCTGAAGGCTGCGCTCATATGACCGGCTGGAGCTGCGGGGACACCGGGATGGAGGCGCTGCGGGCGGCTGCGGGGGCGCGGCAGAGCCCCGGTGGGTGCGTGGCTGTTACCGCCGGGTTCAGAGGGGCGGTAATCCGACTAGAGCCGACCATTCCATCGGGGACGCAGTCCGATCTTCTGATTCCTTCCCAAAAAATTCCAGAACCATCCGAGCCGGAGGTGTCCGGTCCGGTCCGCGTGCGCACTTTGAGCCGTGCGTCCTGCGCGTCTCCACTTCAACTTGACCCGGATCGGAGCCTCCTCCCCCTGCGCGTCCGGAGCGGTTTTGGATTTAAATTGCGCTCCTCTCTGTTTAATTGCGCTGCCTGCTCCGCGCCGGCCCCGCCCCCCTCCCCGCGCACCGGACGCTGATTGGCCGCGGACCCTGTGACGCGCGGCTCGCCTTCGGGCCTCGTGGATGGAAGCCGCGGATCCGCCTGGGACCCACGGGCCGGATGTGGACGTGAGTCAATAACAGGGATCCAGTCACTGAATTTATCTGAAAAATGTGGAAAATTTCACCTGAAAATCAGATGAAACATCAGCTGGTCCTCCTCTGAACCTGTTTAAAAACAGTTTCAGCTTCTCCAGTGGGAAGTTTAGAGGCTTTTCTCAGATATTTATTTATGTATGTATGTATGTATGTATGTATGTATGTATGTATGTATGTATGTATGTATGTATGTATGTATGTATGTATGTATGTATTTATTTATTTATTTATTTATTTATTTATTTATGTATTTATTTCCTGTGAAACATCCCCTGGCAGCAGGTCAGTGTTCATTGTGTGGAGTTGTGTTGATGCGCGTGCTTTTGCTCTCCTGCCGTTACAGGTCTGTGGGCGGGGCTAGTTCCACTGTCATTTGTTGAAGGCATGGTGACAGTCTCCAGGGGGCGTGGTCATGGAGGATGTCAGGTTGGATCAGTGTCGTTTTAAGCCCATGAGTTCATGACAGTAATGATCCTGTGTGTGATGGTGTTGGACTGAACTCTGCTTCATTTAGACTCATTTAGTCCAACTAGTGTTAAAGACCATGAACTCATAGTGTTGTTTACAGAAAACAGAATCAGAAATACTTCATTAATCCCTGGGGGGGGGGGGGGGTTGTGTGTTACAGTTGCTTCAACACAGTTAAAGTACAGAAAGAAAGCAAAGAAAAATAAAAAGAAATAAGTCAACAAACAATACTCTGCAGTTATGTACCAGAGTTTTACAATATCCCTGTTCGAATTCTACTGAAAATACAAATGTGCAAAAATGACACTGGTTCTGGATCGTTTTAACTCTGAGGGTGTTAATGTTATGGGTTCAAATGTGCAGAATGTGGTTTTTTTTCTTGGTGTTTAAACAGAACCCACAGGTTGACAGTATCTGCTGATATCAATTATTTTACATTTATTTATTTATTTATTCTTGTTATTATTATTTTACCGAAATAATTATGTGATTAAGTGGAAAAAAGTAAAAATGTGAAACACACACGTCTGACAATGACAACGTGTCCCTTCATTCCAGAAACAAACACAAAAAGTATAAAAGTAAAAGAGTATAAATAAATATAACAATAACAACAATAGACCCAGACCACCAAGACCAGACTACAAGACCCAGACCACCAAGACCAGACTACAAGACCCAGACCACCAAGACCAGACTACAAGACCCAGACCACCAAGACCAGACTACAAGACCCAGACCACCAAGACCAGACTACAAGACCCAGACCACCAAGACCAGACTACAAGACCCAGACCACCAAGACCAGACTACAAGACCTAGACCACCAAGACCAGACTACAAGACCCAGACCACCAAGACCAGACTACAAGACCCAGACCACCAAGACCAGACTACAAGACCCAGACCACCAAGACCAGACTACAAGACCCAGACCACCAAGACCAGACTACAAGACCCAGACCACCAAGACCAGACTACAAGACCCAGACCACCAAGACCAGACTACAAGACCCAGACCACCAAGACCAGACTACAAGACCTAGACCACCAAGACCAGACTACAAGACCCAGACCACCAAGACCAGACTACAAGACCCAGACCACCAAGACCAGACTACAAGACCCAGACCACCAAGACCAGACTACAAGACCCAGACCACCAAGACCAGACTACAAGACCCAGACCACCAAGACCAGACTACAAGACCCAGACCACCAAGACCAGACTACAAGACCTAGACCACCAAGACCAGACTACAAGACCCAGACCACCAAGACCAGACTACAAGACCCAGACCACCAAGACCAGACTACAAGACCCAGACCACCAAGACCAGACTACAAGACCCAGACCACCAAGACCAGACTACAAGACCCAGACCACCAAGACCAGACTACAAGACCCAGACCACCAAGACCAGACTACAAGACCCAGACCACCAAGACCAGACTACAAGACCTAGACCACCAAGACCAGACTACAAGACCCAGACCACCAAGACCAGACTACAAGACCCAGACCACCAAGACCAGACTACAAGACCCAGACCACCAAGACCAGACTACAAGACCCAGACCACCAAGACCAGACTACAAGACCCAGACCACCAAGACCAGACTACAAGACCCAGACCACCAAGACCAGACTACAAGACCCAGACCACCAAGACCAGACTACAAGACCCAGACCACCAAGACCAGACTACAAGACCTAGACCACCAAGACCAGACTACAAGACCCAGACCACCAAGACCAGACTACAAGACCCAGACCACCAAGACCAGACTACAAGACCCAGACCACCAAGACCAGACTACAAGACCCAGACCACCAAGACCAGACTACAAGACCTAGACCACCAAGACCAGACTACAAGACCCAGACCACCAAGACCAGACTACAAGACCACCAAGACCAGACTACAAGACCAAGACCACCAAGACCAGACTACAAGATCAAAACCATCTAGATCAAGAATGGACTACAATGCCAAGACCAGACCACCTAGACCAGACTAAAAGACTAAGACCACTAGGACCAGACTACAAGATCAAGACCACCTTGACAAAGACCAGACCAAAAGATCAAGTCCACCAAGACTACCTAGACCAAGAACACCAAGACCAGACTTCAAGACCACCTCGACCACCAGGACCAGACTACAAGACCAAGTTCACTTAGACCAAGAATTCCAAGACCAAGACCACCTAGATTAAGACCAGGTCAAGACCAAGACCAGACCACATGAGTAAGACCACCAAGACCAGACTTCATAGTCAAGACCACCAAGACCATACAATGTGGGTTAGACCATCTAGATCAAAAATAGACTACATGGGCAAGACCACCTAGACCAAACCTAAGACCACCTGGACTAAACCTAAGACCAAACCTAAGACCACCTGGACTAAACCTAAGACCAAACCTAAGACCACCTGGACTAAACCTAAGACCAAACCTAAGACCACCTGGACTAAACCTAAGACCAAACCTAAGACCACCTGGACTAAACCTAAGACCAAACCTAAGACCACCTGGACTAAACCTAAGACCAAACCTAAGACCACGACAGTCAACCTTTACCAAACTTCGATTCTGGACCAAAATGAGTCACAAAGTTGTTTTCATTCATTCATTCAACAATAAAATACAGAAAAAATAGAAGTTTATAAAATCTGTGAGAAATGGTGAAGTTTTTCAACCTTAAACACGTGAAAAACATTAAAAAAGAAAAACACAACAAAAGATGAAACAAAAGTCCCTTTAGTGTTTTATCCAACATGATCATTATATACATAATAGGTTAAAATAAATAAATAAATAAATAAATAAATAAATAATATATATATATATATATATATATATATATATATATATATATATATATATATATATATATATATATATGTGTGTGTGTGTGTGTGTGTGTGTGTGTGTGTGTGTGTGTGTATAAAAATATAAAATATTAATCCCATAAATATTTAAAACAACAAAACTAGTTTCTTCTGCTGATTTTCAATGATTTAATCAATATATATTCTATTCGTAAATATATATTTCTATTTTCCCCCTACATTTATATGGAAGAAAAGTAAGAAGATTAGATAAAATATGTTAATGGTGGAAATCATGATCTGCTGTTATTTTTTAATTTCTTAATTTAAAAAAAAAAATAAATTGCATCCATTTTTCAAATTTCTATACAAACTGTAATCCCAGATCAGGTTGATGATTTTCTATGTTTTAATCACATTTAAACTCAATAATTAACATGTTATCCTACTTTTTGCATAAATAATGGCCATTTTGCTGACATTTTTCCTCATTTATATAAACAAAATGTTTTTGTTTTGTTTTTTTTTTAATCTAATTAATCCTGTAAACATGTAAAACAGAAACAGAACTGGTTTCTTTTGCTGATTTTCCGCGTTTTAATAAATGAATAATGAATTAATAAATAATGTCCATTTTTTCCTACTTTTCTGTACATTTATATAGACTGAAAGTAAGAAGACTAGATAAATGTAACATTAATGATTGTAATAATGGTCCGTTGTTATTTCACAGATCAAATTTTGAGTATTTTGGGCTTTTTTTTGGACTAAATCATGGCCATTTTTCCAAATTTCTGTAAACCAAATGTAAAATAATGTTAAATATCAATCCCATAAACATGTGAAACAGATTTTTGATGTTTTAATCCCATTTAAACTGAATAATGAGCCTTTTGGTCTGTTTTTGGACCAAACCATGGTCATTTGTCCTCTTTTTTTTCTGGTTTTCTGTTTTTCTGCCCCTCGTTTCCAACAGGTCAGATTTATTGCCCTGCGCCTCATCTTCACTTCCTGTTTGCGTGATGCGTTCGGGCGTCGTGTCTTTCTTCGGCCGATTACCCTGCGATCCATCTCCTGCGACGCCGCACGGCAGAGCTTTAAATCACAATATTTGCTCCAGCGCCGGCATCAAACCGGCCTTTAATGAATCCTGTAATGACTTCCTCATCAATTAATACAAACCTCGTCGATGCCACCGGCAGCGGCGTCGCAGAGGACGCCGGTGACCTCTGACCCCCGGTGGCGGTCCCCGTGGACCCCGGCCCGCCCTCTGGGCTGAGTCAAGGGCACGCACGGATACCCCGACCCCAACCCCGGCCCCCCCAGTACCCATCCCACCCCCCCTTCAGGGTCACTGGGACACGATCTCATTAAAGGCCTCCTGATCTGCAACTGCAATGCAGACATTAAATAGCAGTATTTTTCAATTAGGGCTGACAAATTCAATCAAAATTCCATAGATTAGGATGAAATGAGGCATGGGTCATTTACAAGGGGATTTAATTGCACGGCCATTAGACAAATAGTACAGCAGTCTCTGTCTCATTATCAATCATGCGGGGGCATCAATAGTAAAAGGTTGTGAGGCGAGGGGGGGGGGGTATCGGTGTAAGTGTCCGTGCACGAGGAGCGTGCACGTTACAGCGGCAGAGCAGCTAATAAATACCCTCTTTTGTACTTATAAATTATCCAGTTTAATTAACAACATGGATTATGATTGGACTATGATTTAATTAAACCTTTCCTGCATGCACGCCGAGCGCCGGGCTCATCCATTATGGGGTGTGGGTGGAGGGGTGGGGGTGGGGGGGTGGGAGGAGGGTGAGGGGGGGGGCAGGGGGTAAAGCTGCACTAAATGAAGCTTCCTCTAATAGGAGCTGCTTACCTGGCGGGACCATCAGTCGCCGCAACAAGCAGCGATAATCGGCGTCCGAATGGCGTTTACGGAGCCCGAGCAATAAAAAAAAAGAGCCAGGACGAAAACGCAGAGTTAAATGTCTGAGAGTTTGCAGATGTGATGTTGTGGAGGTGGAGGATGGAAGGGGGGGGGGGGGTTAATTACAGAATGTGTAGGGGTGTGAATGTGGAGGCGATGGCGGCGGCGCCCCGAGCGTTCGACCCCGCCTCGACACGACTCAACCGGCTCGGCCCGCTCGACCTTTACATCAGCCTCCAAATGCCAGGAAGCGATCGTAGGCTAGGAAACGCCGGGCCTCGCAGCGACAAACGCAAAGGAAATCTAAGAGCAGGACCAACCGACCGGAACGGATACGATAAAAGACAAACGACGCAAGATGACAATACAACAGAACGATAAAACGTACGACAAACGGGACAAAATATGCAATTTAACGAGACAAAAACAGTGTAGAAAGACAAAAAATGATGTACGACAACAAAAACTGTTTAAGACCAAACGTGCAAGACACTGAAAATATCGTAAGACGACTAAACACATGACGAATATCCTAAGAAGACGAAAATGTTGGAAAATGCTGAAAATGTGCAAGACAACGGCAATCACATAAGATGACAAATATTGTAAAATGATAAAAAAAAATATTGTAAGAGGATTTTTTAAAAAAATGCAAGCTGAAAATTGACGTACAAGGAAAACAATTTAAGACAAAAGTAAGATGATGAAAATATCGTAAGACAATGGAAGTCATATAGGATGATGAATATCGGAAAATTACAAATATTTTAAGTCAGTGAAAATCGCATAAGGGCTTGTAAATATCGGAAGGCACCGAAAATCATGTAAGTTGATGAAAATATCATAAGACAACGAAAATCGTGTAGGATCACGAATATCGCAAAATGACAAATATCTTAAGGCAATGACGACTGCATAAGAACATGAAAATATCGGAAGGCACCAAAAATCATGTAAGATGATGAAAATATTGGAAGACAACGGAAATCGCATAGGATGACAATATCGCAAACAACAAATATCTCAAGGCAACGAAAATCGCCTAAGAACATGAAAATATTGTAAGATGTTGAAAGCATCATATTAAGACAATAAAAAATAAAAAATATTAAAACAACGTAAGATGCTAACGACACTTTCAGTCCGTTTTTAATAAATGTCCATTTGTCGGATATTTGAATGTGGCTGTTGTTGGTTTTTCTTCCAGGTTCATGACGTTAACTTCATCAAACTGGATTCGTTGACTGGTGTTTGACGTCCTGTGAGTTCAACCTAGGTTTTTTTGGTATTTTTTATTACTTTTACATATTTTTACACCAAAACCTGCCTCTGAACTGAACTAGACGATGGAAAACCCACAGCGGTTTGACGCTAAAACACCGGACCCGGAGCTCCGATCAATGAGCGATTGGATTTTTGATCATCGGAGCTGAAAGGGATTCGATGAATGCGTCGTCCGTCACTGCTGTCGGTTGGATGGACGACCAACGGACGACCAATGGACATCGAGTTCCTTCAGTGTCCGACATCGACTGAAAAAATCAACCAGAACCATCGAGTCGTTGCTGATGTTCATCCTGTTAAAGTGCATCAAACGGCATCAGGTAAAACTGTCCAAACAGACCATTATGAGCAAAGGATTATGGGTAAAGATCTGAGCTGGTGTTCACCTTCTGTCTTTGGCTATAAATACTGTATATGTAAATGTATGTTCTGGAGTTCTTCCATGATGTGTCGGTACCGGTAGAACCTAGAATACTGACGTGTCGGTACCGGTAGAACCTAGAATACTGCAGTAGAGTGTCAGTATCTGCTTTGAACTGAAGTCTTTGTTTTTCCTTTTACTCCTTAGATTTGAGCACAAATCCCTGTTTTATCATCTTTATATTCACATCATGTAACAATAAGAATAAGACCAAAATAAGATAAACGATGCAATGAAATGAAAATAAAGTAAAAGATACGAGATGATTTTGAAAATGAACAAAATTAGAATGAAAACAAACGACGAAAATGAACAAAATAATCAATGAAAAACAGCAACAAGTAAAATATTTAAGTCAATTAATATTAATAATAAAGGTATCAAGAAAACAAACAAAATTTACCAAAATTATCATGAAAATGAATTGAGGAAAAATGGCAACAAATGAAGTATTCATGACAATGATCAAATTAATGTAGAAAAAGTCTGAAATTATCATGAAAATAAACAAAATTATTATGGAAATGAAGAAAAATTAACAAATTATTATGAAAATGAGCAAAATTGCCTTGAAAATGAACAAATGGATTAAAAAAAAAAAAGATAAGCAAATTAATCAAGGAAAAAAGAAACAAGTAATATATTCACAATAGGCAAGTTAATCGAGAGAAAGTCTAAGATTATCATGAAAATGAACAAATGGATCCAGAAAAAAATAAAATAAAATAAATGAATCTAGGAAAAAAGAAACAAAATGTATTCATGACAATGAGCAAATTTATCTAGAAAAAGTAGAAAATTATCATGGAAATTAACAAAATGATCATAGAAATGAACAAAACTATTATGAAAATGAACAAATGGATGTTAATAAAAGAACAAAAAATAAGCAACGAAAAAAGAAACAAAATGTATGTATGACAATGAGCAAGTTAATCTAGAAAAAGTGCAAAATTAACATAAAAATTAACAAAATTATAATGAAAATGAACAATGAATAAATAATAATTTGAGGTATTTTCTTCATTCACTCCTTTTGTGAAGCTCAGACTGAGGCTGCGTTCAGACACCAGGTCTAAATGCACAGTTTGGAGTTTTGGGTGAAATCTGACTTTTTTTTTTTTTTTTTTTTATGTGTGCTTGTTCATATTCCACATTAAATGTGACTTCTATCAGTTTTGAGTCTGAACTGAATGTGACCCTGAAGTGACCCACATGCACTAAAGAGGTCCTGAAGTGACCCACTTGCACTGAAGAGGTCCTGATGGAATACGTGACCACGCAGACACACACTGTGTTTACGGAAGGAAATCTGTTTTTCCTGCCGCTCCTCCTCATTTGTCGCATTTCAGTGACGTAAAGGATAAATGTGACCTGACCGTTCAGACTGAAGTCACATTGCAAAATATTAGATACGTAACAGATTTAGGACCACGTATGAACGTGGTCCGGGTCAGATTTAGGACCACGTATGAACGTGGTCCGGGTCAGATTTAGGACCACATATGAACGTGGTCTGGGTCGGGTCAGTGCTGGTCCAACTGTCTGTAACAGGTGGGACCCAGGTCACATGGTCCACATGAGTGCAGGTGTGTTTTGAACAGATGTGCACATCTGACTTCAGACTTTCAGGTTTGGTCTGACTCATGTGGTTTTCCAGTGAACTGGATCCAAAGGCCTCAGTTCCTTAAACTCAGACTGAACTGAACATTTACACACAAACTCTTTAGTGTTATTTGGACTCTAAGTGTTAAAAAGGTGAATTTAATGTTAAGTTTGTACAAATGTAGGCAGGTGTTATCGCTGTCATAAACCCTCGTGACCTTTGACCCCAGCTATGAAACCTCCCAGGTTCGAAGCCCCGGCTCTGGATACTTCCACCCGATTGGTTTATTAAATTATCGCGGCTCAAATCGCATTAGCGTTGCCTCGTCGTTCCGTTTCCTCTGTGGCGACATGAAGGCCGTCTGGCGGCGGCAGCGACGCCTGCCCATGAATGGACGCCTTGTCTCGGACCCAGACGGCGCTAATGCCTTGATGAGCTCCGTCAGGTGGGATCCCAGGTTCCCGTCTCGAGTCCAGGCATCGGACGAAGGGTCGGAGGTCGGACGGTAAGCGCGTTAAAGCGTCAGGATGTTTGTGTTTGTTTGGAGGTTGGTGGTCCTATGTCCGAAGGTGGTGGACGCTGTTGTCCTCTGGTGTGGACGCTGTTGTCCTCTGGTGTGGACGCTGTTGTCCTCTGGTGTGGACGCTGTTGTCCTCTGGTGTGGACCCCGTTGTCCTCTGGTGTGGACGCCGTTGTCCTTTGGTGTGGACGCCGTTGTCCTTTGGTGTGGACGCCGTTGTCCTCTGGTGTGGACGCCGTTGTCCTTTTGTGTGGACGCCGTTGTCCTTTGGTGTGGACGCCGTTGTCCTCTGGTGTGGACGCCGTTGTCCTCTGGTGTGGACGCCGTTGTCCTTTTGTGTGGACGCCGTTGTCCTTTTGTGTGGACGCCGTTGTCCTCTGGTGTGGACGCCGTTGTCCTTTCGTGTGGACGCCGTTGTCCTTTCGTGTGGACGCCGTTGTCCTCTGGTGTGGACGCTGTTGTCCTCTGGTGTGGACGCCGTTGTCCTCTGGTGTGGACACTGTTGTCCTTTCATGTGGACGCTGTTGTCCTTTGGTGTGGACGCCGTTGTCCTCTGGTGTGGACGCCGTTGTCCTTTCGTGTGGACGCTGTTGTCCTTTGGTGTGGACACCGTTGTCCTCTGGTGTGGACGCCGTTGTCCTTTGGTGTGGACGCCATTGTCCTTTGGTGTGGACGCCGTTGTCCTCTGGTGTGGACGCCGTTGTCCTTTCGTGTGGACGCCGTTGTCCTTTCGTGTGGACGCCGTTGTCCTCTGGTGTGGACGCTGTTGTCCTCTGGTGTGGACGCCGTTGTCCTCTGGTGTGGACGCTGTTGTCCTTTGGTGTGGACGCTGTTGTCCTCTGGTGTGGACGCCGTTGTCCTTTGGTGTGGACGCCGTTGTCCTCTGGTGTGGACGCCGTTGTCCTTTCGTGTGGACACCGTTGTCCTCTGGTGTGGACGCTGTTGTCCTCTGTGTGGACGATGTTGTCCTCTGGTGTGGACGCCGTTGTCCTTTCGTGTGGACGCTGTTGTCCTTTGGTGTGGACGCTGTTGTCCTCTGGTGTGGACGCCGTTGTCCTTTGGTGTGGACGCCGTTGTCCTCTGGTGTGGACGCCGTTGTCCTTTCGTGTGGACACCGTTGTCCTCTGGTGTGGACGCTGTTGTCCTCTGTGTGGACGATGTTGTCCTTTCATGTGGACGCCGTTGTCCTCTGGTGTGGACGCTGTTGTCCTTTCATGTGGACGCTGTTGTCCTCTGGTGTGGACGCTGTTGTCCTTTGGTGTGGACGCTGTTGTCCTCTGGTGTGGACGCTGTTGTCCTCTGGTGTGGACGCTGTTGTCCTCTGGTGTGGACACTGTTGTCCTTTCATGTGGACGCTGTTGTCCTCTGGTGTGGACGCTGTTGTCCTTTGGTGTGGACGCTGTTGTCCTCTGGTGTGGACACTGTTGTCCTTTCATGTGGACGCTGTTGTCCTCTGGTGTGGACGCTGTTGTCCTTTCATGTGGACGCTGTTGTCCTCTGGTGTGGACGCTGTTGTCCTCTGGTGTGGACGCCGTTGTCCTTTGGTGTGGACGCCGTTGTCCTCTGGTGTGGACGCCGTTGTCCTTTGGTGTGGACGCCGTTGTCCTCTGGTGTGGATGCCGTTGTCCTCTGGTGTGGACGCTGTTGTCCTCTGGTGTGGACGCTGTTGTCCTTTCATGTGGACACTGTTGTCCTCTGGTGTGGACGCTGTTGTCCTCTGGTGTGGACGCTGTTGTCCTCTGGTGTGGACGCCGTTGTCCTCTGGTGTGGACGCTGTTGTCCTTTCATGTGGACACTGTTGTCCTCTGGTGTGGACGCTGTTGTCCTCTGGTGTGGACGCTGTTGTCCTTTCATGTGGACGCTGTTGTCCTCTGGTGTGGACACTGTTGTCCTCTGGTGTGGACGCTGTTGTCCTCTGGTGTGGACGCTGTTGTCCTTTCATGTGGACACTGTTGTCCTCTGGTGTGGACGCTGTTGTCCTCTGGTGTGGACGCTGTTGTCCTTTCATGTGGACACTGTTGTCCTCTGGTTGATCTGTTTATTGTAGAAGTGAATGTCTGTCCCTGCAGAGCGTCTCTAGGACGTCTGTGAATCCAGACGCTGGTTTCATTTAGTTACAACTTCATGTTTTGATGCATTTTTGTCCATTTGTGTCTTTGTCCTGTTACATCTTTTATGTTTTTGTCTTTTTGTGACTTCTATGTTTTTTTCTTTTAGAATTTTGTCGTTGACCTTTGTTATGTTGCGACTGTTTTCATGTTGTGAATATTTTCACTGTTTTTATATTTTCTTTTTTCATCCTGTGACTTTTATATGTTTGTCTTTTTACAACTTTTTCGTTTTCATCTTGTAAAATTTTTTAATGTTTTCTTGTAAAATTTTGTCCTTTTGCTTCGTTGATGTTTTCATCTTTTTGCTTCTATGTTTGTCATGACTTTAACGTTTTCATCTTGTTGCAATTTTCTCTTTTTTTTCATCGATTTTCTTTTTTTCCTGTAACTTTTTAATTTTCATTTTGTTACTTTTTTTTTAATGTTGTATTTTTGCTTCTTTTTCGTTTTGTTGCGACTTCTATTTGCATTTTTCATGTTATTGAGTTTTGGTTTTTTTTCATCCTGTTTCCTTTTTCGCATCTTTATCATCTTATCGACGTACGTTTCTCAGGTTTAATGAAGAAATACAATTCACAAAACTATTATTTATTAAAACATGTTGTACTTGAACATGAGCCACAATTTAATTTATTTAATGTTTACCTTTGAACTCCTCTGTCTTGTGACTTTTACGTTTTCATTTTGTTGCGTTCTTTTATGTTTATGACGCCACAGTTTTCATCTTGTTCCAATTCTCACTTTTTCCATCTTTTCGTTTTTTTTTTAAACATTTTCATCCTGTGAACTTTTCGTTGTCATCTTGTTGCTTAAATGTTTTGTCTTTTTTCTTTTGTTACATTTTCGTCTTGTTCATGACAAAAACGTAGCCAAAAAAAAGTTTAAATATTTTCCGTTCTTTACTAATGTCACGTCTGATTCGTTCTCACAGTGAAAACCAGCCTTTAAAGTCCTGATACGCATCCATATCAACTGGTGTGTTTAAGGTCTGGGGTTTTTCTGTAAACATCAGCGCTGGAGATAATTTTCTGATTATAAAGCTCTTATGTCGTATTTCTGGCCTTTCGCCGTCAGCGCTCGTCAGACTCTTCAGACCTGCTCAGATGTAACGCCGCCGCCGTGGTTCGGATTCTCAGACACGTTAACCCCCGGACATTCGGCCGTTTGATGAAGCGGCGAGCGCCGGCCTCTCCTCGCCGTGGATCCAACATCATTAGCCCGGAGAGAGACAGTATGTTTCGGCCCGAACCGCCGCTAATGAGCCCTCGCCGATCATCCCTCATGGCGTAATTAGCGGCGGGCTCGGCGCTCGGGCCCCCCGCTCGCCGTCTAATGGAGTGAACAAGGCAGAAAACGAGCGCCATTACGGCCGGCCGTGAATGGAGACTCGCCATGTGAAACCCTTGAAACATAATCGTCTTCATCATTCAGCGCTCAGAGTCCGGCCTCCTCCGGATCGCTCGCCGCCGTCTGTCGCCAATCAAAGCAGGATGGATCTGCGGAACGGTGGCGAAATCGCGTCCACGGCGTCCAGGAGGGAGTCGGAGTCGCTTTAATCCCGAATACGAGTCGCATGTGGCGAAAAGACTCCCGTCAAGTCGTCCACGAACCAGAGGAGTTTAGGACCAGAAGACGTCGGATTTCCAAGTTCATTAGTCGACTAAAAGTGGCAAAAATGGCGACAAATCGTAACAAAACAAACATGACGTTAACGGCACAAACTGATGTAACAAAATATAATAATATCAAAAACAAAGTGATGACACAAAATACGACAAAAAACAGCGTGATGATGCAGCAAAATGCACAGAGAGGAAAACAACAAAAACATCTCAAATCATAACAAACACAAATAATGTCAAATGTAACCGAACAAAATGACAAAAACGATGGAAGAGAAAGTAAGAAGACCAAAAAAAGAATTATGTAATGAAATGTAAGAGGAAAACATGAGAAGAAACCGTAGAACAAGATGAAAACAACAAAAATTATGACAAATCGTGACCAAATGAACATGACGTTAGTGATACGAGTTGATGTAACAAAATGTGACAAGACAAAAACGACCAAAAACAACGCAACGATAAAAACAAAGAAAGTTATACACAGTTATCCGAACAAGTCAAACATGGTGAAAATAATAAAAGCATCACAAATTGGAGAGAACATAAATAAGGTCAAATGTAACCGAACGAAACAATGAAAAAAATCGAAGAAGCAAGGCGAAAAAAAACAGTTATGTAACAGAATGTAACATAAACATAAGACAAAAATAACAACAAAAATTACAAATTGTAACCAAACAAAAATTAGACGCAAAACGTATCAAAACTTAACAAGAAAAAAATGACAAAACAAAAGTTGTACGAAGACAAAAACAATGTAACAATACGAAATAAGAACACAATAAAAACAAAACACGATAAAAATGATGTAAGAAATCAGACGAAAATGACGTAAAAGACAAAAAATGAGAAAAACTAAAACAAAAAAACAAAAACAAAACTACAGGAGACGAAAAAGTAAAAGGTTTTTTTGAAGGTGTTTAGGTCATCGGTTATTTTTTGTCCATTTGTTTTCTGTTGTGTTGGTTTTGTGTTTTTTATTTTATTTTATTTTATTTATTCCTTTTAATTCAACTCTAAACTAGTCCGTTCTGATTCTGTGGAGACATAAAATGAATTCCTGAACCAGTGTTATCCTGCAGCTTATGCTTTAATCCACATGAGGTCAAAGGTCAAAGCCGCTGTGGTGCTATAGCGTCCGTAGACCCCCCAGCCCCGCCCCCATATGACAGAGGAATGCTGGGAAAGGCAATAACAGGTCCACAGTGAGCGTTCACGGGTGTGCGTTTGATTTGTTCATGGGTGTCACCTGTATGTGATGAGTGACAGGGGGGCGGGGCCTTGCCGTGCAAGGTCACGGAGGCGATTGGCTGCATGATCAGCGCCGGGTGGAGGTGGGCGGGGTCAAGGTCGGGGGCAGATGATGATGCTGACAGTGACACATGTGTCATGAGTGTTTGTGGGAATATGTTAAGGTTAATGTGTTTGTATGTTGTCGACGCTTCGTTCTACGGTAACTTATCTGTTAGCATTTAAATCTAAGCATTTAACTCTGTTAGTGTTTAAATCTAAGGGCTTAACTCTGTTAGTGTTTAAATCTAAGGGCTTAACTCTGTTAGTGTTTAAATCTAAGGGCTTAACTCTGTTAGTGTTTAAATCTAAGCATTTAACTCTGTTAGTGTTTAAATCTAAGCATTTAACTCTGTTAGTGTTTAAATCTAAGGGCTTAACTCTGTTAGTGTTTAAATCTAAGCATTTAACTCTGTTAGTGTTTAAATCTAAGCATTTAACTCTGTTACTGTTTAAATCTAAGGGCTTAACTCTGTTAGTGTTTAAATCTAAGCATTTAAGTCTGTTAGCTTTTAACTCTGTTAGCATTTAACTGCTAGCGTTTAAATCTAAGGGTTTAATTCTGTTAGCATTTATATCTAAGCACTAACTCTGTTAGCGTTTAACTCTGTTAGTGTTTTACTCAATCAGAACCTAAAAGACTTAAAACTATGTAAAAGATGTAACAAGTTCTCATCATGTCACAGTGTCTTAGTTTTCACAAAATCTCAACATATCATTTCTGTGGACGCTAAAAAGGCTTTTGATCGTATAGAATGGACTTTTGAAAGTTATTTTGTCTTTTTGCGTCTTACGTTTTTGTCTTTCTGCGTTTCTTATGTTTTTGTCTTTTTGTGACTTTTATGTTTTTGTCATTTTTATATCTTTTACCTTTTTTGTCTTTTTGCGTCTCTTATGTTTTTTGTCTTTTTGTGTCTTTATCAGTTTTGTCTTTCTCCATCTTGCGCCTTTTTGTTTTTTACTATTTTGTCTTTTTGCGTCTTTTAAAAAAACATCTTAATATTTGTTGTAAATGCTTTGGAAGTTTGTTCTTGGCATGTGGTCCAGTTTATCTGACGTTTACCGTCTTTTATTGTGGATTTTTGACCGGAGACGATCACGTGGCTGCGTCCAAACCTGTGAAATGTCCTCACATGTTCAGGAAGTCGTGGACACACAAAGCTCCGCCGTCCTGGATCAATTAGAGTTTCGGGGGAGCGATTAGCCAGCTGGCTTTTATGAAACAAAGCAATTAATGTTATGCTAATAAGTCAGATTTTGAGCAATTCCAGATCATTTGCTAATCATTGGCTAATTACTCTGATGACTCTTTAACTCTCCAGATTATGAGTGATTGATCGGACAGACCTGGATCTTCAACAAACTCATCCAGCTCCACATCTGGAGTCTTCGCTTTAACACTGGTTATTGATTCTAACGTGTTTTAACTCTGTTCATTTTCCTGAGTTGAATCAAAAAGCTTTAAAACTCATTAAATATCACAGAGTAAAACATTATATCTGCTCAAGAACTGTTTGATTTTATTCAGTGACACAAGAAACAGTTGATTTTCACGTTTTCTGTCCAGTGTCATAACATGTACTTTCATGTCACATATAATCTCTTTAATTTCACATGTATGTCCATTAATTTCACATTTATCCTGTAATTTTCCACAAATTCCATGTAGAAGATCCACATTTACCCACAGGCCTCACATTTAATCCACTAAAGAAATTCCACATGTAATCTCATTACTTTCACATCTAATGTCACTACATTCACATTTACCAATTCTACTGGTTTCACATCTAACCCATAAATGTCACGTATAATGTCTCAAATTTCATGTGTAGTTCTATCAGTTTTACATTTATCTTGTCATTTTCTCACAAATTTCATATATAATCTCATAAATGTCACATTTTTCCAATAAAGTTCAGTTTTATCCAACAGGTTTCACATATAATCCAGTACATTTGATAAAAAAAATCCCATCAACTGCATATTTCTAAAAAAACTTATTTATAATTTTATTATTTTCACATATGATGGTATAATTTCACATTTTCTCAATTTTCTCATCTTCTCATAATTTCATGTATAATCTCTAACCCATAAATGTCACAAATTATCTCTTAATTTTTGCATTTATTGTGTAATTTTCTTGCAAATTTCATATGTAATCTCATAAATTTCACATTTGTTCAATAAGGTTCAGTTTTATCCAACAGGTTTCACATATAATCCAATACATTTGATACAAAATCTCATGAATTGCATATTTATGAAAAATATATATATATAATCTCATTATTTTCACATATGATGGTATAAATTTCACATTTTTCTCATAATTGTGTCATCTGCCCATAGTTTCATTTATAATCTCTAACCCGTAAATGTCACAAATAACCTCTTAAATTTCACATTTATCTTGTCATTTTCTCACACATTTCATAAATAATCTCATAAATTTCACATTTGTCCAATAAAGTTGAGTTTTATTCAACAGGTTCCACAAATAATCCAATATATTTGATAGAAAATCTCATAAATTACGTATTGATTAAAATATATATACACTCGTCAACATTTGCTATGGATCAGGACTATAACTTTGCTATATTCTGGGGTGTAATTGTGGAAACTTGACAGTTTATTTTCCCAGTGGAGTACAGCCTGCGGATGCGGATGGTGGCCACACACATTATTGACATCACACCGTATGTGTTCCAGAACATTCTGAGTGGTTTCAGTGAAAACAAAATTGGAAGAGTAATTGTTGTGAACTCTAATTTCTAGGGTTGTATCACCCTTTTGCCAGAAAGTGCAATAAAAATGTATGTTTTTTTACCTTTTGGTCCATTTTTCTTTACATGACTAGTCAAAGTACACACATAATATATGAAGTCACCCAAAATATTATACAACATCAATTATTGTGCAAATATAAAACTGATCCCTAGCAAATGTTGACTAGTATATATATATAAATTTCATTATTTTCCGAAACCACATTTTCCATCAGATGTGACAGTTCACCACCCACTAATGTTTGTTACTTAAACACATGTTCTAGAACTGCTGACGTTCTCGTGTAGTTTAATTATTTTTATAAATGAGGAGGAAAAGATCAGTTTAGTATAAAAACACTTTGCAAAGACGTGATGAGCTCGAGTTTCAAGACGAACAAAAAAATAGTAGAATTGTTCTGAAACCGTGTCAGAGTGAATAAATAAAACCTGCTGCTCATTAACGGTTTCACTGATTCTTATTATTGTCGGCAGAGTTTAGCGTTGCATTAAATGTGCTAATGTCGCCGCCCTCTGGGGGTCGCTCAGGTCCATGTTTAATTCAGACGAGCCCCCGAACATGTCCGATCCCACCCCCCAAGTCCGATCCCACCCCCTCCGCCATCGGCCTCCGACACCTGCCCGACAACCTGATGTGACGGGCGGCGCCACCGGAGGGCGTCGTCTTCATCACCATCCTCCTCCTCCTGCAGAAAACTGGAGGAAAAACCACAAAAAACACCCGCTCACTTCATGTTCAGCCATTTTTCTGCCAGTTTGAGTCTAAAACATCCAACACTGTAACGAATTCATGAGGCTGTTTTACACAACACATGACGCCACACATTTCACATTTATCCCATAAGTTTCACATTTATCCTCAAGAGTTTATGTTTATTTTATCTAAAATTTTAAGAGTAACTTCATAAATGTCACTTTTATCCCAAAGGTATCGCATGTAATCCAGTAAATTTTACAGATAATCTTATTAGTTTCCCATTTAATGCCATAAATGTGACATTTATTCTTTTATTTTAAGCATCGATCCCATATTTAACAGATATGTTTAAATATAATTTTGTGAATTACCCAATAAATATCACATTTTTCGCATTTATCCAATACATTTCACATAAAGTCCTGTAAATATCAGATATTTTGAGTAAACTTAACATATAACCTTTAGCTTTTTTGTCTTTTTGTATCTGTTAGTTTTTCGTCTTTACGCGTCTTCCGTGTTTTTTGCATCATTTTCATCTTTTGCATTTTTTCGATTTTGTGACTTTTAGATGTTTTGCATCTTGTGTCTTTAACTTTTTGGTCTTATGTTTTCATCTTTTGTGCTCTTGTCTTTTTGAATCTTTTATGTTTTTTTCCTTTGCATCTTTCAAATTTTTCTCTTTTCTGATCGTTTACGTCTTTTTGCATCTTTAACATTTTCATCTTTTTGCGTTTTTGTCTTTTCGCATCTTTTGTATTTTTGTCTTTTTGCATCTTTTTCACTTTCGTTCTTTTCATTTCATATTTTTGTATTTTTGCATCTTCTACGTTTTCATCTTTTTTTGCATCTTTTACATTTTTGTCTTGCATCTTATATATTTTCATCCTTTGCATCTTTTATGTTTTCATCTTTTTGCATCTTTTATATTTTTGTCTTTTCGCATCTTTTTCACTTTCGTCCTTTGCATCTTATATTTTTGTCTATTGCATGTTTTACATTTTCATCTTTTTTTGCATTTTTTACATTTTTGTCTTTTAGCATCTTTTACGTTTTCATATTTTTCATCTTTTATATTTTTGTCTTTTTGCATCTTTCATATTTTCGTCTCTTTGCATTTTTTACATTTTTGTTGTTTTGCGTGCTTTTACATTTTCATCTTGTTACATTCGTCATGTTTTTGTCTTTTGGGTCATTTTTGTCTTTTTGCGTCTTTTTACTCGTTAATCTTGCCTTTTCTCTGAATCTCTGCAAAGTTTGTGTGCGTTTATAAACTCTTCTTCTAAAATCCTCATTTGTGTCGTAGTTTTAGTGCGTCTTCGGCTGTAAATGTGTAACTTTGTTGTAATGACGTTCACTAAACGTCGATTCCAGGGGTTTGAAGTCGTCGGAGGCAGTTTTTCTGCTCAAACCGGTCGTGAAAACAGGTGAAGGCGTCGTTAAAAGGCAGATGTTGCGTCGTCGATTACAGCGCGCCGACCTCCAGCTAATTGTCGCCCCGGCCCGTCGAGGTCACGGCGTCGTCGGGGCAACCGGGGGTTAATCACAGGCTTTGGGGGGGGCGGGGCCGGGGTCAGTTTACGGCCGTCTGCGGAAAACAGCAGCCGGCGGCGACGCTCACAAACCTTGACCGAAGAAACATCTGAAACCAACAGAAAAGAAAAACTGTCTGAACTGCAGTAAAAGTACGAGAAACGACCCCAAATGTCAGAGAAAATCGCAACTGGAGTCATTTTTGTTTATTCTAATGATGTCAGAGTTTCATCGTCATGATGTGATTAATTTATCTTTTTGTCTTTTTCATCTTGTTGTTTTTCTATCTTTCACAGTATTTCTTGTACGTTGTTTTCATCATGTTGTTTTTGTCTTTTTTTTCTTACCTTCATCTCATCTTTTGCGGTTTTTTTCCATCTTATGTCTTTTGTCGTTTCCATTTTCGTCTACTTTTGACAACATTTATTTATTTTTTCTCTTCTGCATCTTTTGTTGTTTTTACATCTTTGACAATGTTTTCTTTTCATCACATTATGTTGTTTCGTCTTGTTTCTGTTTTTTTTTTTTTACGTTGTTTCTTCGTACATGTTGTACTTGATGTTTTTCTCGTTATGTTTTTTGTTTTTTCCACCTTCTATGTTTCACAATATTTCTTGTATGTTGTTTTCATCACATTGGTTTTTGTCTTTTTTATCTACCTTCATCTCTTCTTCTGTTTTTTTCATCTTATGTCTTTTATATCATTTTCATTTTCATCTACTTTTGTCTGTTTTCATCTTGTTTTGAAAGGTGTTTTGTTTACTTTTATCATCATTGTAATATTTTTATTGTTTTTACATTGTTCCACAATTTTTTCATCTTGTTCCATGTTTCATCTTATTGCGTTGTTTTTCATTGTCTTATTTGTGTTGAATTAATGTTGTAATTGTTTGTTTTGTTCCATCAGGTTGTCATTTACACCTTTATTGCCAAAGTTTTTGATGTTTCATCTTGATATTTTGATCGCGTCTTTTGTGATTTTTTTTTTTTCATGTAAAATCTTTTATGTAATTCCATTTTTATTATTGTTATATTTCCATTGTGTGGTCTTTTATGATGTTTTACCCAAATTGCTAAATTCTTATTAATTTCCATCCCAAGCAAATACCTTAAAAATGTGAATTTAAGGAAGTATGTAAATATTTAGCAAATACCCTTTTGAAAAAAAAGATATCCAAGCAAAAATAAGTAAAAAGATGCTAAACGGAGGAGGTGTCTGGGGAGAGGGAAGTCTGGCCATCCCTGCTTAGACTGTTACCCCCGCAACCCGGCCCCGGATAAGCGGAAGATAATGGATGGATGGATGGAAGATGCTAAACGGGGCAAAAAGCAGGGTAAAAGACGGAATGAGATGAAAATGAAAAGAGACGGAATGAGACGAAAACGAGAAGATGAAATAAGACGAAAACGACATAAAAAATGGGACGAGACAAAAATGAGAAAAGACGGAACGAGACAAAAACGAGGCAAAAGATGCAATGACACGAAAATGAGATGAGACGAAAACTACGTAAAAAAACGAGATGAGACAAAAACGAGAAAAGACAGAACGGGACGAAAACAAAAAAAGACAGAATGAGACGAAAACGACCTAAACGGGACGAGACGAAGACAAGAAAAGACAAACGAGAAATGATGAAATGAGACAAAAATGACAAAAAAACGGACGAGACGAAAACAAGGTATGAAACAAAAAGGAGGCAAAAGGTGAAAACAGTGACAAAAGACGCATAAATGAAGTTAAAAACAGAGATGAAAATGTGGTAAAAATTGTGGAACTATCCTTGGACTCCACGGGGTTAAAGGTGTTTTTAAACCATCGTATTCTGTGTTTGTTTAGAAGTACAGATGAACAAACTGGGTCTGTGTCCGGTGTCAGTCCTTCCCGTTGACTCTTTCCTGGGACGTTCAGGGTTAAATCTGTTTGAGATGCACTGGGAGGGAATCGTCCCTGAACCGAAGGCCACGTCCTGTGATTATACAACACAAATAATCAATCAGCGCCCCTCCTCTTGGATTTACAGTAAAGGAGGAGAAACCCAGCGACGGCGACGCCTTCAGGGACCCGCGGTGTGTTCAGTGACAGTAAAAGAGTGGGAGATCCCTCCAAGGATTGGACTGGAGGGGGGGTTAATTTCCCTGCTCTGTAAATGAGGCTGTCAAAGTGAAGCTGAGGGCGGGATGGGCCATTGTACACCCCCCCCCCCCCCCCCCCCCCCCCATCACTAACCCTCCCCCGAGAACGACACTGAGAGGCTGATCATGGCTAATGTAGGTGGACGCACCATCAACACATTAATGCACATACAAAAGCAGCAACGTCCGGGGTGGAATATGAGTTTCACCCCCAACGACAAAGAAACGAGGTAGAAGAGGCAACGAGACGAAGATGAGGTAAAAAACATTAAGAAGATGAAGATAAGGTAAAAGACGGAATGAGACGAAGACGAGGTAAAAGACGCTAAGAAGATGAAGACAAGGTAGAGGAAGGAACGAGAGGAGAAAAAGGTAAAAGATACGATAGGACAAGAAAAGATGTAACAAGATAAGAACAAAACCGAAGATGCAACAAGACAAAAATGACAATGACATGAGACAAACTGATATGTAAGAGGTAAAAGACACAATGAGACGAGAAAAAAGGTTGAAGGACACCACAAGACAAAGACGAGGTAAAAGATGTTAAGAAAAAGTAAAAGAAGGAACGAGGAAGACGAGGGAAAAGACATTAAGTAGACGAAGACGAGGTAAAAGACGGAACGAGACAAAGACGAGGGAAAAGACGGAACAAGATGAAGTAAAAGATGCAAGATTAAGATGAGGCAAATGATAGAATGAGGCGAAGATGAGGTAAAAGATGTAACAAAATAAGGACGAGGTAAAAGAAGTTAAGAGGCCAAGGTAAAAGACTTAAGACGAAGATGAGGTCGAAGGTGCCACAAGACAAAGACCAGGTAAAAGATGTTAGGAGGACGAAGGCGAGGTAAAAAACATTAAAAGGACGAAGATGAGGTAAAAGACGTTAAAAAGACAAAGATGAGGTAAAAGACGTTAAAAAGACAAAGATGAGGTAAAAGACAGAATAGACAAAGACGAAGGAAAGAGACGAAGACAAGGTAAAAGATGTAACAAGACAAAAATGAGGTAAAAGACGTGAGGAAGAGGGAAGACGGACAAGATGAACACAAGGTAAAGGGCATTAAGAAGGCAAAGACCAGGTAAAAGACGTTAAGAAGATGAAGACGAGGTAGAAGATGGACCACGATGAAGTAAAAGATGAAACAAGATGAAGACGAGGTAAAAGACGTTAAGAATACGAAGTAAAAGGAATGAGACAAAGACGAGGTAAAAGATGTTAAGATGAAGACGAGGTAAAAGACGGAACAAGACGAAGATAAAGTAAAAGATGGAATAAGTCAAAGATGAGGTAAAAGACGTTAAGAAGACGAAGACCTGTCTGACTGACTGGATCTGCACCAGCCAATGAAATTTGAGAACTCCTGACGTCGTCCTCATTTGTCGACGTTCATTTTTGGACCATTTTGTCGTCGTCGTGGGAACACAACTGGAGCAAACCAAGGCCGTCCTCGTACTCGGGGCGTCGTTGGTGAGGAAGGCGGCGGCGCGGACACTTCGTGGATAATTCGATGATCAGCGAGGAGCGTAAAAGGTGACGGAGTTAGTTCCACTGGGTGAACCCACCTGGTCCGAACCAAGACTGAAGTCTGCAGCTGCTTCAGCTTCACCACGACTCAGCCAAGGATGTTTAACACGAAACCACAGCAACGGAGCTTCACTGATTAGAGACTCATACCAGGACATCAGTCATTTATATATATATTATTTATATATATTATCCTCTATATTCTGCATTCTTTCATCTAAATCAGGTATTTTCATGCAGATGCTCAGTAAATCTCAGGGGTTATTATGTAAGAACATAAAAAACTGAAGAAAAATGTACTTTTACAGCGAAATTTAACATTAACTGAACATAAAAACAAGTGTCTACAAACATTTTGTTCATTTTGTTTCTTTTTTTTTTTTTTTTTACATTTTGTTGCCATTTTATAATTTTTTGTTCTATTTCTGGGTTCTTTTGTTCATGTAACTTTTTGTTTTTATTCAGTTGTTTTGTCATTGTTTATTTTGTTTTTCTACATTTCGTTGCCTGCTTTAGTATTTCTTCAGTTTTATTATTTCTTCAATTTGTGGCTTATTTTTGTTCATGTTACGTATTGTTGAGTGTGTGATGATGACGATAATATAATAAGATGAACAAAAAGGAAATTTTAAAAGAATCAGTGTTGTGAAAAAACATTACCTAACAAAGTTTAAAAAAAAAAAAACAAAGCAAATGAGTAAAAAAAATCAATAGAATTCAACAAAATGAGCCACAAAATGGACAAAAAAAATAATAGAATAGGCAACAAAATGAACAAAAACAATTAAAATGAGAAATATATATGAATATATAATATATGAATAAAATATAAATACATGAATTAAAAAATGAACAAAATAAGGTTGTTGACATGCTTTTTGTTGAGTTAATATATTGGGCTTAAATGTCATCTTTTCAGTTTTCTGTGTTTTTATGTAATAACCTTTAAATTTACTTTTAATGAATATTTACATGAAAATACCTGATTTACACTGAAAATGTCCCATTCAGACGATAATACTCTAATAAATGTTGTGTTTACCTCAGTAAATGTATTCGTTCATGTCAGTGTGGGTGTTTGCATCACATTGTGTTATGATGGAGTGGGGGGGGGGCTTGGCGGCGGAGGGGGGGCGGTCCTCCGGGGACTTCCTGTGGAAGTGGGTCAAGCGCTTGGCTCGTTACCGTGACGAGTAAACACACACCTCGCCCCCACCCCCTGGCTGCAATCAGAAACGACAATTACACACAGGCTAATTAGCAGCTACATGTGTTAATGTGTGGTTTCATCATCGCAGAGTTTCCATGGCGACTCGGAAAATTAGGGTTATATGTGTGCGATGGACATGAAGCGTCACGATTAACCCGGTGTAAAAACCTCTGGACCAGAGTTCAGCCCAAACTACAACTTCAACACTAGAGTCAATATCAGGAGGGTTTGGGGGCGGGGCATAAATAACACTGAACCAGAGTAACTATCAGAAGGGTTTCGGGGCGGGGCCAAAATAACACTGAATCAGAGTAAATATCAGGAGGGTTTGGGGTGGGGCATAAATAACACTGAACCAGTGTAAATATCAGGAGGGTTTGGGGGCGGGGCATAAATAACACTGAACCAGAGTAAATGTCAGAAGGTTTTGGGGGCGGGGCCAAAAATAACACTAAACCGGAGTAAATACTAGGAAGGTTTGGGTATGGACCCAAAATAACACTGAACTAGAGTAAATTCAACAGTTTGGTGAAAGCACTAATTAACCCAGTGGCTCCCAAATTCATTTTTCTATTTAATCATGAACAGATTTATCACCATTTATTTTATTTTTCAGTGAAAACTCTGTATTTTCATTTAAATTTTCATGAAAACTCAAGGTTATTTCATCAAATCTAAGAAAAATGAAGAAAAAGTTACTTTTACACCAAAATATATCCTTAACGAAATCTAAAAACAAACGTCTACAACCTTATTTTGCTGATGATACTTTTCATTTTGTTAATTTTGCTTCAGTCTGCTCTTTTTTTGTCTTTTTGTTCATTCTGTTGCTTATTTTCTCCATGTTGTTTCATATTTTTCCAATCTTCTTATTTGTTTTTATTCGTTGTTGTTAATTTTCTTGAGTTTTCCGTCACTTTCTCATTCATTTATGTTGACTTTGTTAATTAATTTGTAATTTCTCCGTTTAATTTTGTTCATTGTGTTGATTAATTTTGTAATAAGTTGTTTAATTTTGGAAAGGATATAGTGTTGTCATAATGCTCTCTTTAATTATTTTCTTCATGTCCTATTATCATTTTCTTTTCTTTCTCATTATTTGGTGTATTTTATCGATTACGGTGTCTGTTTGTGTGTTTGCAGATCCACTGTGATCTGTTCGTTGTAGAGCACATGATGTAAATGACAGAATATTGGTAAAATTGTGTTTATTTTTCTTAGATGTCAGGTTGTTCACATTTTTTAAAGGATAGTTCATGATGCAGTTTTACTCTGTTCACTCTGAAACTCATAGAAAAGTTTGAAGTTGTCATTATTTATAGGTTTTTTGTTATAATTTGACTGAACTGGATCCATGTGGATACTTCAGTGCAGGCTCTGTCGGTCTGAACAGTCCAAGGCTGCCTCCTGGTGCAGACACAGAGAATTACAGCTTCAGACTGGTTTGAGTTGGAATATTTTCACTCTGTCCACTCATACGTCAGTATTTTGGGATTTTACTCAACACCAGTCAGCATAGGAAGTAAATTGATTCTTTACACCTGGGGCTATTTCTGTGGTGACTTCTAAATTAGATTTTCCTGACATTTAATAATTACTAAGTGATTTATCACCATTTATTATAACAGTACTTTAAGTATTTTTCAGTTTTCAATGAAAATCTGTCATTTTCATGTGAGTGTTCATAAAATCTCAGAGTAGATTCAAAGGTTATTATATCAAAACAGAGAAAACTAAGAAAAAGTGACTTTTACAGCATTAATTGATCATAAAAAACAACCATGTATAGTCTTATTTTGTTCATTTTTTATTCACTTTGTTCATTTTATTCATTATTTGTGTTCATTTTGCTGCCTATTGGCATAATCTGACAAATGAACAAGAAATTAACAGAAAATACTAGAATCAATTGAAAGGAACAAACGGATGAACAAAATATTCAACAAAATGAATAAAAATGGAAGATGATCTACAAAATGAACAAAGTTAACAGAAAAACAACAGAATTATCAACAAAATTAATGTAAATGATAAAGTAATTGACATAAATGTAATAAAATGGACAAAACATGAAAAAATACACAAAATATTAACCAAATAATTAACCCTTTCATGCATGAATTACGAGAACCTTCATCAGGATTTTTTTCTTGAGTCTTTTTATTCCTCATTAGGCATGAAAAAAAACAACAATGTGATTAAATTTTCTTTATGAAGCTTACCCTGATGAACATTAGTTACAAAACTGTCTGCTCAGCTGGACACTACGCGTTTAATTTTAGAAGCAAAGAAACATGTATTTACTGATACACTGTGTGAAAACTATGAAATAAAAACATTTTTTAACCTCCTCAGACCCAGCTATGGGTTTTCTGTCCACATTTGTGGACAAGAGTTTCACAACTTTATACAAAAAAAGAAAAGAAAACTGTCCACTACAAAGGACATTCCATAAAAATTTAAAAAACTGCATCTGAAAAAACTGTTGCATCATGATGTTTCCAATGTAGGCCCATTATTTAATTTAAAAAAAAAAAAAAAAAAAAAAAAAAAGAAAAGCTGGTGCTTTGCTGACATTTCCTGGGTCTTAGAGGTTAATGCTTCTAATCTGATGATTTCTCACATTTTATCATACTGGAATACTAGGCATTACTCACTTCATGGAGATAATGTGCAAATAAAAGATAACTTTTTATCTAACAAAAAAACCCTGTTAATTACAGTCTAATAATAACTAGCAATTTTTTATACTCAAACATGTCACTGCAGATCAGATTTGTCAATAACAGCAAAGTTCCAGTGATGGTGTAAATGACAGTGTATGGGATGATGCAGAAGTGTCCACTGATGTGAAACTAAAACAACAAAACCCATGAATATACAAGAGAACACCTCTGAACAGCTGTCCACTGGAGTGACCACTGGAGTGACCACTGGAGTGACCACTGTGCATGAACAGAAACCCACAGGGAAACAACCAGGTAACTGCGGACCAATCAGAAGACGGACCAGGTAACTGCGGACCAATCAGAAGACAGTTCATTGGGAGGTCCCTGTGTGAGTTTCCGCGGCAACAAACCACAACTAAATGTCCTCGAGCGTCAGTGTCAGTGTGTGATTTTCACAGACCGCGGCGTGAAAGTGGGTTTTTCTTCTGTAAAAGATAAAAGTTTGTTTTTTTTCTAGTTTTCATGGACTTTATCTCCGTGCGCAGTGACGCTTTGACGCACTTCAGCGGCTCTAAACGAAGCTGTTTTTCATTTGCCAGTGCTTCTCCGGTCAGGGTCCAGGTTCGGAGCTGAATCCGCCTCACAGTGATGGAGGTTCCGGTTCCGACCAGGACGAGGACCAGGGCACCGAGGGGAGCCGCGTCTCTGTCCGTCGGACACCGGCTCGTCTTAACGGACACACCGAAGAAGGTGAGTTTATCTGGAAAGAACTGATGCTAATGCTAAAGCTAAAGCTGGGGATGGTTACCATAGTAACAGAGTATGTCCCATCAGACCTGGACCCTGTTCCGGTCTCAAACAACAACAGCAATTAACTGTTATTTATTTCTAGAATTATCCGATGTGTTTGAATATGAATATGATAAATTAACACAAAAATAACCAACCAAATGAAACAAAGGTAATACATATAATCTTAATATAATCTAAATGAATGAAAATATGAACAAAACTTTTTTTTAAGTTACAGTGTTTGATCATTTTTGTGAATTATTTAGTTCATTTAGATTTTTTGTCATATTTTTAATCATTTTGTTTTTGTTGCTTAATTTTAAAATTTTCTTGACTTTGTGATCATTTTTGGTCCTTTTTTCCCATTTTATTTTCTTAGTTTTTCATTTTATGTTATTTTGACAGTTGTTTGGTTATTTTCCTTTTTTTTTTTTCATTTTGTTTGTGCTAATGTTTGTTCATTTTTTTCATTCTAAGTTCAGTTTGGCAATTATTTAGTGTTTTTTTTTTTGTTTTTGTTTTTTTTTACATTTTAATGATTATTTCATTCATTTTTGCTAATGTTGATTATTTTCTTAATTTCTCTTCATTTTGTCAGTCATTTTGTTTATTTTCATTGCTTATTTAGTTCTTTTCTCTTAATTTGTGTTCATTTTGATGATTACTTTGTTCTATGAGCTGTTGATTTCATTATATTATTAGTTTTAATTCAGTGCAGGACTATTGCTGACTTATACTAAAACACTTTTTTTTTTATTTTACTCATCGCTGTTAATAAAATTGATGAAAATATCTATTTTTTGTGTTATTTTTTGAATAAAATAAGTGTCATCATATATTCAAACTGTCATTTAAAGAGTTAAAATCCTGAATTCAATTGAATATTTGGCAGTTTTGAAATGAGAGTTGAAGTGATTTAAGAGATTTCTGCAGAAAAGATATTGATATATGATGATTTTATAGCAGTTTTTTCTGTTTAATAGACCTGAAGGATGGTAAAATTGTGTTGCTTCCATTATTGTTTCTTTGTGCTGAAGGAAACGTGTGATTGGTGAGTTTTTCAAACCACTGTCATCCTGCCTTTTCAGGTTCCTCCGTCTGTTTACACCCTGGAGACGTTACGTTCCACAGAGGAATGCCTCGCCAACACCAGTGATGTCCACCCGCCGCGAATCCTGGAACTACTTGACGTTACCACTCACCGCAAGGTAAAAGCAATCACAGGAAAAACAAGTGAGGAAGATGAGGAGGATGGTCTCTACAACAGGAAACACATCAAATATAGTAAATTCAGTCTGACGGCACTGAAAAAGACCTAAATGTAAATAAATCTTGGTTTAAGTGGGTAAATGATGTCGCTCCAGTCTTCAGTTTTTACTCTAAAACTACATTAAGTTGAATTCTGCTGCAAATCCAACCTCTAACATGCTGCAGTATTAACCTGTATTAATCCTCATACGTGACTACGGACATTTTTGTTTAAGTTCTTCCTCTTCATCAGCATCATTTTGACTGTGTTAGTGCATATGAACTATTTATTATAAACAAAGTTTAGAATTCTAATGTTATGTTTTCTAATAAATCATCAGAACACTGAGTCATTCAGGACAAAAAACAGTTCCATGAAAAAGTTTGCAGATTTATATTTTTTCTGCATAAATCAAACAACTTCAGCCCTGATAAAAAAATATATATATGTATTGAATAATTATCAGGATTTTAACCCTTTAAATGCCAGTTTGATTACATGATGCTGGTATATTTTTCCCCATAACAAATGTTGGAGAACTGAGTTGTTGGTTTTTTTTCCAATCAATCTTGGATTTGTCAAAGATTATCCAAAAATATTGACTTTAATACATTATTATTTTTTGTGTTTCATCAGATTTAACATTTACTTCCCTCTTGACTCATTCAGGCCTAAAACGTACCATTATGTCCCACTAAAACCACATTTTTAATCTCGAAGTCATTAATAAATATAATCAGTCTGTTATTGTATGGTTTTATTTTGTATTAACATGAAACCAGACAAATCCAAGACTGAAGGAAAAACAAATACCCAGACACCAAACATTTATTATATGGAAAAGAACTCATTTTTTGTGTAATTTTCATACATAACAGTGACTCCATGTAATCAAACTGTCATTTACAGGGTTAAAATCCTTAAAATTATTGAATGTCCGGTGGTTTTATCAGAACTGAAGTTGTTTAAGAGATTTACACCAAAAAAAATATGAATCTGTGAAGTTTTTACTGAATATCAGTTATTTGGATGTGGATGTTTATTTACCCAATGACTTAAAGATACTACATTCTGCTGATGACTGAAGGTTAATTTCTCTTGATCTTAGTTCCACTACTTTAATTTTGGAGTTTTTTACTCAAAGATTAATGTTATTTTCAATGTACCACATGCAAACTATATGTTTGTGTTAAATTACTATACACATACAAACACGTGGTATTTTTATTATTATTATTATTATTATTATTATTATAGGCTGGCACAGGGTCCAGGTCTGATTGGACATACTCTGTTTCTATGGTAACCAACCCCAGCATTAGCATTAGCTGACAGTTAAAACGGTTACATCTTATTGAGCAAAATAGTTAGGTTCCTCATTGAAAACAAAGGGACAGGTTGTTTAATTTAATTTAAACCATGTTCTTCCTTCAGTTTGAACATAAAGGGGCAAATGAATCCACAGAATGAACTGATCTGTGATCTGTGTCGTTGTCAGTTGTCATCGGTGGACGTGGACCGGGCTCTTTTCCAACCTTTTCCGTCCAGACTTGTCTTCCAGAACTTCAGTCCCGGACAGACCTACAGGCTACCTCTGGAGCTCTTCAACCACGACAAGGTGATGGATAACCCGTCGACTGTTTACACTGAAGTCACTGAAAGCTGAACGTTAAAGCCTATGCGTGGTGTCGTCATCCAGGTTTCCCGGGCGGTGAGGCTGGAGCCGGACGACTCGCAGTATTTCCACGCCGTTTGTTCGGACGATGGAAGTCAAACAGTCGCACCAGGACTGAGAGCAACGTTCAGTGTTGTCTTCAGCCCTCAGGAAAACAAGGTGGAGATAAGAAACTCAGGTGGAAAATGTCAAATATAATACAGACCATTACATGAACCAGACCCAAACAGATCCAGACTGAAAAGAAGCAAAACAAGAATAAAATAAGCAACACAATGAACAAAACCCAAAAAAGCAATCAATAAAATGAAGAAAAATGAACAATAACTCAACAGAATAATAAATAACATGAACTAAACACATCACAAAGTAAATGAAATTGAAGACAAAATAATAAAACAGGCAACAGAATGAACCAAAACAAATACAATAATGAAATGAATAAAAAATGACCATAATACGGTTGGAAACACTTGTTTTTATGTTCAGTTAGTTATATCTTTGTTGAAAAGAGTCCCTTTTTCTCCATTTTTTTAATATAGTAACTTTTGAATTTACTCTGAGCTTTCATGAACATCTACATGATCAGTGAATGAAATTAGTAAAACGCATGAAAAATATATAATGTAGTGGTAGTATTATAATGATGATAAATCTCCTGGGAAAGGGGTCACAAAAGAATCACAACACTGAAATAAAAACATATCACAATGATTGACAGTGATCTCTCAAACCCATATTTTATTCAAAACTGAAAATAGAAAACGTATAAACTGAGAAAATTCACCTTTTTAGTAAAAAATGAGGATAATATGAACAAAAAAAATTCAAATAAGTCATAAAAGTGAACAAATACATGTAAAAGAAATGTAAAATACTTGGAAAAAGAGGCGAAAATGAACCAAGAAACATTGAAATAGATGTATAAGTGAACAAATACTTGTAAAATGAACAAAATACTTGAAATATGAGAATAAAATGAATCAAAAAGCCTTGAAATAGTGAATTTCTTATACTCCATTCAATGAATTTAACATCAGTTTACTCTTATAGCATCATGTTTTGACCTCCTCTTCTTCTGTTTTTTGTGTTTTTTTGTCTACGTCCTAAAAACAGACGTTACAGTGACTGAGCGGCGAATATTAAAGTGTTCATGTGCGTCTGTCGGTGGTTTTTCCTCAGGACTACCACCACCGGCTGGTGTTCGTGACTGAGAGGGAGCGCTTCGAGGTCCCCGTGGTCGCCATTGGGCCTCGGGCCGTCCTCGACTTCCGTGACCAGCTGGTTTTACCCACGTGCCCTGTGAAGGCGACCACGGAGACGACACAGCTTGTACGAAACATCGGAAACAGCCAAGCCCGGTTCAAGCTCCGAACAAACAGGTGAGAACCGAAAAAATGAACAAAATACTGAAGAAAATGAGCCAAATACTGAGAAGAATGAACATAAAGGAAGAAAATTTGAAATAGAATGAAGAACATGCATACAATTTTAACATATATATAAAAATACGAATAATAAAACGAATAAAAAATATCCTAAATAATGTGAAAAAATAAGCAAAAAATTAAGTATAAGGAAGTAAAAAAAAGACAAATTAAGCAACAAAAGTCAACAATATAATAAGTAATGTGAACAAAATAAGCCACAAACTGAATCAAATTGAAGAAAAACTTTTTTAAAAATAGAGAAGAAAAAACCTAACTACAATAATAAATAAAATGTGCAATAATGAGTCAAAGTAAAACTAACAAATTAAATAAAAGTGAACAAAATAAGGTTGTTCTCAAATTAAATTTTTTTATGTTCAGTTAATGATTTGTTAAGAAGTCATTTGTTCTTCAGTTTTCTCTGTTTTTGATAGAATAACCTTTGAATTTACTCTGAGCTTTAATGAACATCTACATGATCAGTGAACTAAATTTAGGAAAATACATGATTTACACTGAAATGTTGCACAATACAGAGGATAATATTTTACTGAATGGTGATAAGTCAGTTAGGAAAGGTTAAATGTAGAGGAAAATTAAGTTGGAATTCACTGCTAAAATAATTTTAGGACTTATAGGGTTAAAGTGTTACATAGTGTCAGTGAATATTAGAGTTTTTTCACATAGTCACAGCTTTAAAGGGACATTTTTACACTGGATTTTTATAGTATAACTGTATATTGTGTAATTTTGCAGACTTTGTGAACTTTTTGAATAGATGAATTGAAATTCTACAAAATCTGTTTTGGGTTCCATTATAGGACATGAGTCCTCTCACCTCGGCTTGACTATGGTTGATTCTAAATCTTGTCCTTATTGTGTTGTCTTTCAGACCTTTCTCTGTAGCGCCGTCGTCTGGGAGTCTGGATGTGGGCGACAGCGTCCAGGTGACTGTGACCTTTAACCCCATGAACGTAGGAAACCACAGGCAAGACCTGATACTGCACTACCACACAGGTAAGACAGACTGGACACAGCAACAGCATGGGACGGACGGAGGGACGGATGGACGGACGGACGGATGGATGACAGATAGATGGACGGAGGGACGGATGGACAGATGGATGGATGGATGGATGGACAGAGGGATGGATGGACGGATGGATGGATGAATGGATGAATGGATGGATGAACAGACAGATGGATGGATGGATGGACAGATGGATGGAGGAATGGTTGGACGATTTTTCATTCCAATTCTATATTTACAAAAATATTTATATAAATACCACATTTCTCTATTTTTCTCTATATTTCATTTTTCCTTCATTTGTGTTTTTCCATCTGTCTTTTTCTCTGCATTTGCTTGTTGTTTGTTGCTGCTGTCACCTAAAATGTCCCCATGGTGGGATAACTGAAGTCTTATCTTATGGATGGATGAGTAGAATGGGTGGATGGACGGACGGACAGTAAACGCTCCTCTGTTTGAGTTGTGGACCAGATTGACTCCTGGTCCAGTGAGTCCTCTAAGACCTGGAGCAGAGCCATCATTACTCATTACTTGTTACTCGTGTGTGCTTTCTGCTGTAACTAGTCCAAATATTTACGCTGTGGACCAACTCATGGCTCCAAATCAGAAAACTGAAGTTGGCATTTGTGCGTGTGCATGCGTCCTCTGCTCAGGTGAAGATGTCTACATCAGCGTGTCAGGAACCTGCCAAGAACTCGACATCCACCTCAGCTCGGACTCCGTGGCGCTGAAGAGGACTTACATCACGTTGACCAGCGTCCAAACGGTGTCCCTCACCAACACCAGCCAAATCCCTCTTCGGTACATCTGGACGCCATGGCCCAGACCCACAGACCAGGAGGCCATCGTACTCAGGTCGGTCTAAACGCAGACGTTGAAGGAACACCTGCCTGTCTTCTACCTGTTGTCATCTGTCAGTCGTCCTCTCTCTACAGGGACAGCTCTGAAGAAGAAGCAGCCAAGAGGGAGTGTCGCCCGGCCGCCGTCCGTTGCCTCCCGCTGCCGTTGCCGCCTCCAGCCCCTCGGGACGATAGACGCCAGACATGGAAGGACGACCTGGACGCCCTGTCAGACGGCTGCATAACAGCGGAACCAATGGTGCGTTCAAGTGCCTTCCCATGTCCATCACCATCACACCTTCTGCTATTGACCTCTAAGTCTTGACCGACTCACCACTGATACTTTCAAAGTTCAGCCTCTTATACCCCAAACCCGACAGCCACAGTTCTGTCTGTGTTGCCATGGTAACACTACGCGACAGTTGTACCAATATACACATTCTATCCATCCGTGCAACCAGAAGAACGTCAAACAAAACCAACTGATGAAAAACAGAACGCAGCTCAAACACAAAACACTTAAATGGTCAAATCTGTAAAGCAGTCTAACAGTGTGAGGCCAGCGTCTGTCATGAAAACCTGAATAAAATACAGTGTTGGGCATTAGTAACTAACTACTCTTCTCAGTAGCCTGGCGGTAACATCATTATTTCCTGAATCCTACTTTGACCTCCAATCGGATTCGGACTGTAGTGAGTACCGTTAACTACATCCTGGTCTGCAGGTGTCAGTAATTGGCCTTTAATTATAGTTACTCTGGCATGTATATTGATAACCCATTGGAATTGACTTTGTATGAATTTGGTCATTTAAACATGTAGTTTCTTATGTTTATCGCCATGTTCACATGTAGATTCACATGTAGTGAGCTACTTCTGCGGTGTTTGTGTAACTCAGCCTGCTACATTTGACTGGGTGGCAGCTTCTGTGTAGTTCAGCTTCATTCATGGCAGAGGAACTGGTAGCCTAGCTCACTACATTTTCCCAGTAGCTTGCCCAACACTGATAAAATAACAGACCGATGAGACAAACTCTGCAGCGCTAAGCTAACAGCGCTAAGCTATTGTTAAGCAGATCCACGTTTTTTCTGACCATTATCCACTGCATAAGGTTATTTAATGTGATTGTTTCTTCTCGTCTTTGCTCAGGAGGGTGAAATATGGCCTAATCTGACGGCGCAGTTCCACATTGTGTTCAAGCCAGAGGAGGCGAAACTTTATCAACAAACCATATACTGTGACATCACAGGTCAGTGTTGGCTCTGTAATAGGGGGATGGATGGATGGATGGATGGAGTAGGTATAATGGATGGATGGGTCAGTGGATGGATGGATGGATGGGGTAGGTATGATGGATGAACATATGTGGATTGATGGAGTAGGTATGATGGTTGGATGGAATGGGTATAATGGATGGATGGGTCAGTGGATGGATGATGGATGGATGGAGTAGGTATAATGGATGGATGGGTCAGTGGATGGATGGATGGATGGGGTAGGTATGATGGATGGACATATGTGGATTGATGGAGTAGGTATGATGGTTGGATGGAATGGGTGTAATGGATGGATGGATGGATGAGTAGATTGCGAGTAGCAGAGTAGAACTATACTCTCAGCTTTGTCTATATTGTGTCCTCTCTCCATCAGTGGCTAAACACTACAAATAAACATCTAATGAACCCCTAATATCCACCAGACTGAACACTGTTACTTTATTATTAGGCAGTGCAGTCTGACTTGTCTTTCTTTGTGTTCTTGTTGTTCCGTTTCCTTTTTCTTCTTCTCCCTTCATGTTCCTGTGGTTTAATCCTAAATCTCCTCTGTCCTTCGGCGTCTCAGGGCGTGAGTCTGGGTTACCTCTGACCATCGAAGGCGAGGGTGTGGGACCGAATGTTGAACTCAACTACAGTCTGTGGGACATGGAAAACGTTGTCATTAATGACAAACTCTGCTATGAGGTGAGCTCTAACTAGCACTGTCCAGCTGACATACACAGGTTAACGCCTAAACCAGTACACCTTCAACAGAAAACCACTGTAAACCAAACAAATCATCAAGTTTATGTCAGGTACAGGTAGGGACGGGAATTGTAAGAATTTAGCAACTCTGGTTTCATTATCAATGTCACTTATTGATTCTCATTGGATTAAAGAATAAATTATAGTACAGATGCTTTGTTTGCATTCCCTCTAATGTCAAACATTCATTAATATTTTGGACTAGATTGGATCTAAACTCGTACAGGGTGATGAAGAGGTAAACCAGGATATAGGATAGTTTGAAGGAGGGTTTTCTCTCTGTTCAAACTCATATCTGTTGCTCCTGGACCTCCCTACGGAGCTTTCATCGTTGTGGAATCATTAAACGTGCATATGACTTTCATCACCAATTTTTCTTCAAATCTGTAAAACCCCAGTCATAGCCTAAATATCACGAATCCGTCAGTCTTTCTGTGATTACTCACCTGAATCTCTTCCCTCACGATGAACAATTTCGAAGTGTACGCCACCATAAACACTGCATTTGTTTCCAAACAGAGCTGGTAGGTCAGTCAGACATTTTCAGAAATTTGTCACGACGTGCATTGTGGGACGCAGAGCTCGGCACAGCTACAGTAGCAATGAAGCTGTTTCCGTGTTTTTTGCCGCTGCAGCTATAATGCAGCTGCACAGAGCTCTGCTTCCCACAATGCACTTCACACCAAATTTCCAATAATGCCCAACTGACTCTGTTTGTAAACGCATGGTTGTTTATGGTGGAGTACACTTTGAAACTGTTCACCGTGAGGGAAGAGATCCAGGTGTGTTATCACTGAAGACTTATGAATTTGTGATACTTAGGCTATGACTCGGGTTTTACAGATTTGATGAAAAATTGGTGATGAAAGTCATACACAGCTTTAACAAAGCAGACTAATGATTACAAGGAATTGCACTACTGGGATCCGGGAACTGGGTTCTGGAGTCCCGTCGGGTACAGGTGTTGAGTCAGCCGGACTGTTCTGTTCTTCAGGTGCTGGTGTCCAACAGAGGACTGATCAACGCTCCTTTCAGCCTGTTAAGCCCCAACACCGCGTTCGGATGCTGTTTCTCTTTCAGTCCAGAGGAGGGCGTTGTTCCTGCTGGCGAGCACCGCATTGTGAAAGTTACCTTCCACAGTCGCGTCTTTGGAAGTTTCTCTGAGGACCTTCAGCTGAGAGTCGAAGGGAAGCCTGAACCGCTCACCTTAACCTTCAGGTTGGACAGTAAAACAAACAGCCACTGAATACACAGTATGAAATTTACACCTCCAGTTGAGTTGGAATGGTCTTTTAGCCCTCGAAGACCCAAACACCCACCGGCAACCAAAACCATCTACTGATCTAAACTGTTCAATACCTGCTGATCCACTAATCCTATCAACACTTGAAATAATTGGTGTAAAATCCAGTTTGTTATCTTTTCATGGTCATCAGATATGACCCATTTGGACGTTCAGAGGCTCCATAGTTACCGTGGAAACACCGATCAATGACAGTGGGTGGCCACACTGGGTTTATGTTCAGTTAATGATAGATTGTGCTGAAAAAGTCACTCTTTCTTCAGTTTTCTCTTTTTTGATGTGGGAAATGTTGGCTGTGGAGAAAAAAAAATTGGAAGTCTCCACAAAAGTAGGTCTAGGTCTCTAAAGGTTCATATATAATTTCCCCAATAAAAAAGCATGGAACAGCTGCAGTTTGTTCAGAACCAGAACTAAGAGACCAGAACACATGACACCAGTGTGGACATCTTTACACTCTATCTACTCCTCCAGTCAGATCCAGAATAGATGTTCTAGTGCTGCTACTTGTTTGTAAATCACTGAATGGTTTAGGCCCAGAGTACATGAGTGATATGTTTAAGGAAAATAAACCAAGGTGTAGTCTGAGCCCAGAGAGTCCAGACTAACAACTGGAACAAACCTCCTGTAGAGCTCAGATTGACCAAATGCAGGTATTGTTAATTCCAGGTCCACCTTACATTCTCTTCTGTTTGCACCATAAGTGTTAATTCATTCCTATTATTGAAATCTTCCCTTTATAGTCGATCTTCAGACCTGCTTTATGTTTTTTTTAATGTTTTTGTCTTGTGGTTCATGTGTCTTATTTCTGTTCCAGGGGTTGTGTCACTGGTCCTTCTTTACACTTTGATGTTTCAGAGCTCAGCTTTGGAGACGTAGCTTTCGGTGAGTTCCTCAACGTCTCCTCCAGTTCGATCCTTGTGGCGTTATCCACATACATGATTCCTCCTCTGTTTTTTTGTCTCCTGTTGTAGGTTTTCCCCAGACGTCCGTTTGTACGCTCTTCAACACGTCTCTGGTGCCCGTAAACTTTTCCCTTCGGGTTCTGGGAGATGGAGTGGGACCTCCCAGCATCACCTGTGTTAAACAGGTTCATGAGGCGTTCAGGGACCAGTGGCATGGCAGCACTGCTCGAGACGTTCATTCTCAGCCTGTGGAGTTCACCGTCAGTCCTGCTACAGGCTCGGTGGACCTCATGTCATCTGAAGACATTAAGGTAAACAAACAAACGAGTGTCCCAGCTGTAGGAAGTTTATCTATAAAACCCCCTACTGCCCTAAATTTATCTACAATTATATGACATAACAAAAAATATTTGTGGTGTTACTGTGATGCAGATTCTAAATTAATTCGTAATGTCCCAAACATCCACCTGTGACCAAAAGCATCTACTGATATAACTGTTCAATACCTGTTGGTCCATTAATTCTATTAGTATTAGTAAAGAATTGGTGTAAAATACAGTTTTTCATCTTTTCATGGTCATCAGATATGACCCATTTGGACGTTCAGAGGCTCTGTAGTTACCGTGGAAACACCGTCATCTTCTACAACATTGATTCACCAGTAAAACCCATGGAGTTGGATCAGTGACACTGGATGGACACACTGGGTTTATGTTTATTTCCCCAGTGCTACTCCATTGTTTTTTTTTGCGCTCATATCGTGTATTTGCCTTGTATGTGAAGGTGACACTGTGCTCCAACACAGTGAAGAGATACAGGCTGACGTTGGCGGTGGATGTGGAAGGTGTCGGGAAGGAGGTTTTGACTCTGCCCATCAGTGCCAGGTTGGTTTAATCCAGAAACTCACACCACCATGTGGAGAGAAAAAAGCATTTACTGCTGCACAGTGGTATTTTAGATGTTTGTATTAAGGTACAGTGGTGATGACCAGTTAGGGATGTTTTATACGGCCAGAATCTACAAATATATAAATGTAAAGACATATAACCACTCCATTTAATCACATTTTCATATAAATTAACAGACCAGAAAAATAAATATGGCCTCTGTGATACAGTGATATTTTGGATTTATTGAAACCAACACAGATTAATATTTTTTAATGCTTTTTTTAAAAAATATAAATCTCTTTAACAACTTCAGTCCTGCTCAAAACGTCTAAACATTCAATAATTTTAAAAAGGATTTTAACCCTTTAAAAGACAATATGATTACTTGAAGTCACTGTTATTTATGAAAAATATACAGAAATAATTTATTTTCCATATAATAAATGTTTGATGTCTGTGGTTTTTGTTTTTCCTGCAGTCTTGGATTTTTCTGGTTTCATATTAATGCAAAATAAAACCATACATTACAGAATGCATGAATATATTCATTAATGGCTTTGAGATTAAAAATGTGTTTTTAATGGGACATTTTAGTCCTGAGTGACTCAAGAGGGAAGTAAATGTTAAATCTGATGATGCACAAAAATTAACAATGCATTAAAGTCAATATTTTGGAAAATCTTTGACAAATCCAAGACTGACTGAAAAAGAAAAAAGAAAAGATCCCAGACACCAAACATTTTTTTTTTTGTATTTTTCATAATAAACAACGACTAAAAAATGAAATGAACTTATTTTCTTTGCATTATTTGAGGTCTGAAAAGACTGCATCTTTTGTTTTTTTGTTATTTTAACTTTTTGTCATGTCTGCAAATAAATGCTCTAGATGACAATATTTTCATTTGGAATCGGAAAGAAATGTTGTCTGTACTTTATAGAACATAAAAACAAATTGTTGCATTGTGCAGTGGTATTTGACAATGAAAATAAAGCTCATTCTATTCTATTCTATTCTGTTTTCTATTATATTTTCTTTTATTATGTTCTATTCTGTTTTCTTCTGTTCTGTTCTATTCCAGTTCTCTTCTGTTGTGTTCTATTTTATTTTCTTCTATTCTGTTCTATATCAGAAATATAAAACATACCTTTAAACACTAAAATCATGTAAAGTCATCATTCTACAGTGGTCTTTGAGTGTTTTTCCACAGCTGTACACTGTCGTATTAACAGACGGCGTTACAAACCCGCTGCCGTTGCTCTTTGTCTCTTTGTCGATAGGTGTGTCGTGCCAGATGTTGTGGTGGAAACTCCACTGTTGGACTTTCAACGGTGTTTCCTCGATCACCGCTACGAACACAAAGTGCGTGTGACCAACACCAGCCCTGTCGGCGCCTGTTACGGTGTGATCGGACAGGTGAAGTACACCACCAGCCACAGGAAACTGCACCACATGACTGTTACGCATTGTTTCTAACCAAAGACTCATTTTACCTGCTGGTAGGGATGGAACTGATAAGATTTTAGCGATTCCACTTCCATTATCGATTCTCTTCTCATTGGATTGGGGAATAAAGTATCATCCAAAGGCTTTGTTTCATTAAATCTGTAACATCTTGCATTGGATTGAAACTAAACCCATAAAGGGATTTAGAGCTTTGTTCAGACATGTCAGTAAAACATGAAACTAGTTATTCAACAGTATCCGAGTTAAATATAAGTGTAATATAAGGATGATTAAATTCAGGACTGAAAATGGGTCGTTGAACTATTTTAATTAATTTTCCAACTGTCAGAGTCAAATATATAGAAATAATATGACATGTAAATTCATTCCTGATGAATAAAGACAGAAACGTTCATAAATATTTACCTCAACAAAACTACGTGAAATGAAAAGAGGAGGCGTCAACTGGAAAAAGACAAAAATAATGTAGCGACAGAAATGAGATTAAAAATGAAAATGATGTAAAATAGTTGAATAGACTTTCAGAGACAGTTTTCCAGTGGAGGTTTCATTGTAGATAAATGTAGATCTGTTGGAATTCACGGTGTATGTTTGTGAGTATGGGTCCTGAGGAGACAACGAATTTATCTTTTGATGTCGAGATGAAAAAGTTAGTGAATAAAAGGAAACAGAGGATATTCAGAGTGAAAGTCAGCAGGGCTTTAATGTAAACAGAGCCTGGTCGTCATGGAGATGATTCATAAACACAGTGAAATGACGCTAACATTAACAGTATCGATAGAACCTGGAGGAGTTTAATGTTAGCGGCTGAGAGAGGACGCCTCGCTGTAGGCTCTGCCCCCCCAGAGTCACCGCCCCCTTCGCTAAGCAGCCAATCAGAGACATTCTATTGGTGCAGTTTAATCGGATGCTGTGGTTAAATGTTTGTGTTTTTTTGGACATATTTAACCCTTTGTTGTAACTGTTGTAATTGGTCCTAGTGTTGTCTTTACTGGTCAAATACAACCTGACTTTAGAAGAAACAACCAAAATACGAAAACGACCTGATGATGTCACAGAACCGATAAGTGGAATCGTTAAACAAACAGACTAATCAACCTCGATTCCCATCCCCACCAACCAGAGTAGAGGACAGTTTTAAGTCAGGTTTCAAAGCTGATATGTGTTGCTCTTGGACCTCCCTACAGGGCTGTCATCTTTGTCTTTTTCAGCCCAGTAAAAACCCCCTGTTTCCTTTTTCAGGAATACGAGGAGAGTCCGTCAGTACTTTTTGGCAGTTCCAAACCCAGAGGAGTAATGCACCCTCACAGTTCTGAGGACATTCCGGTGTATCTGCTCGCTAAGGCTGTTGGACGGCAGCATCACACCCTTCGCATCGCCGTGTTTGGCAGCTCCCATCCACCTCTGGTCAGCTCAAGTGTCTTTGTACAATGTGGATCTGAGTCAAACTGTGAATGTTGTCTAAATGCATGCAAATCTAAGTTCAGATCTTTATTTGCAGTGTGACCTCAGTCTGGACACAGTTGCAGCTCTCTTTATCTTCATCTTTGTCCTTGTTTTGATCCATCCATGATTTTGCTGTAATCCGTTCACAGAAGAATCTATGGAGAACTTATCTTTTGTGTTTTATCTGTTTTTTTACAAACCCAATCTTAGGTTTTCTGAAGTGTTCCTGAGCCCACGTTTTAACCCTGTCACACCAAACGTATCATATTTGATACATGAGTTTTGAAGCCCTCTACATGATCAGTGATATTTTTTTTTTTTAAAAAACCTGATGTATACAATTAGATACATGTAATACACAGAAAATCCACCAGGGGGAGGAATTTGTTCAGCAGAGGCCTTTCCAGTGACACTACTAGGCTGTCATTAAGAAGGAAGGAGGCAGAACTGTGACCATTTAGAAAAGAAATTACCAATTTGTTAGACATGTTTGTGTTATATTATGTTTTTGTTTGCTCAAAAATAATATTTAAGCATTGAGACCCAATGTATCAAATATGATACAAAATGGAAATGCATACATGGAAATTGATATTTGAAAAAAACATTTTGGGGTTGTCCAGAAGGACCAATAAAGGCTTCGGTTTCAACGAACTGGAATTTTCTGTCAGTGATTTAATTGTTCAGGCTTTACAGGGTTAATATTCTCTCCAGAACCATGTCTGTTTTTAATGCAGTACTGCCTGAGGGATCCGAATGTCATGTTGGTTCTCAGTTCTGTCACCTACATGCAGAGATTTCTCAGAATTGTTAGATATTATGGAAGTGTAGGTGATGGAATTGCTAAATTCCTTGCAATTGTACATTGAGAACCATTGTTCTTAACCCGTAAAGACAAAAGACGTACTTTTGTGGCAGTTTGCAAATGAATGTTTCCCTCTATTTAATCTTTCTTAAATGATTTGTCACCATTTCTTATATTATGTTCTGTATTTTGTGTTTTTTCAGTGAAAAGCCGATATTTTTGTTTATTTAATTCACTGATCATGTAGATGTTCATTAAAGCTCAGATTAAACTTGAGGATTGTTATATCAGAAACAGAGAAAACTAAGAAAAAAAAATCTTTTTCATTAAAGTCTCTCATTAACTGATCATAAACCCAGTGTGTCCATCCACTGTCAGTGATCCAACTCCATGGGTTTTACTGGTGAATCATTGTTGTAGAAGATGATGGTGTTTCCATGGTAACTACAGAGCCTCTGAACATCCAAGTGGGTCATATCTGATGACCATGAAAAGATGAATAACTGGATTTTACACCAATTATTTACATGTATTAATAGGATTAATGGATCAACAGGTACTAAACAGTTTAGATCAGCAGATAGGTTTTGTCACCAGTGACTGTTTGGGTCTTTATGGGTTAAACTGTTAGAACACTTGCTCATACAGTTGTTTACAAAGCCATGGACCCTGCCCCATCTTTGTTTGTGAATGAATGAGCCTTTCGTTGATGCTCTTTTCATACCCAGACATAATGCTCACCTATTTCC
This sequence comes from Sphaeramia orbicularis, assembly GCF_902148855.1. NCBI lineage: Eukaryota > Metazoa > Chordata > Actinopteri > Kurtiformes > Apogonidae > Sphaeramia > Sphaeramia orbicularis. The sequence continues at coordinate 2,048,473 of NC_043958.1, forward strand.
ACTCAACCTGTTCACCTGTGGAATGTTCTGAACAGGTGTTTAAGGAGCATTGCTTAGCTTTCCCAGTCTGTTGTTGCGCTGGACCAGGTTCTTTTGAAACACGTTTCAGGCATTAAACGAGTGACTATTTGCAAAAAGCATTAAAGTTTATCAGTTTGAACGTTGTGTATCTTGTCATTGTAGTATGTTGAATTGGATATAGGTCAAAAAAGGATTTGAAAATCACTGTATTCTGTTTTTATTTAAGTTTTACCCAAAGTCCCAACGTCAGTGGAATTTGGGTTGTGTGTTACTACGTTGTTCTTCTCATCCTCCACTGTTCTGCTCTGTTTCAGGAGGTGTCCTTGACATGTTTTGGGCAGGGACCAGTTGTGCACATTCAGAAAACACAGCTGGACTTTGGAAAAATCCCTGTGTTGAAGGACACCGTTAAAACTCTGCAGCTGCTGAACCAGTCGCCTATACCGGCCCACTTTTCTACTCGGATGGTAAAAACACACACCACAACAACTGAAATAAATTCAATCTGTTTATCCATAGAGCTGAATAATAAAAGTACTAACTCATATCACAACCTCGACAGACACTGTGTGGTAGGTGAATGTTTTTACTCTTTTGTGCTCTAAAACTATTACTGTCTGTGCATGGAATCATCCCCGTACTCTCTAAATTTATTTACAATTACACTCAGGGAAAAAATTATTAGACCACCCTTGTTTTTTTCAGTTTCTTGTTCATTTTAATGCCGGGTACAACTGAAGATACATTTATTTGGACAAATATAATGATAACAACAAAAATAGCTCATAGTAGTTTAATTTCAGCGCTGATATCTATCCATTTTCTGTTTCCTTGATAAAAACCAAAATCACTTCAGTTCTTACATCAGTATCTATGGCATTGTACTGACAAAAACAGTGCTTTTCGACATTCCATGTTTTCTTTTCTGTCTGTTTTAGTCACATGATACACACAAGAGTTAGTACTTGATTGCATAACCATTGTTTTTGATGACTTTTGATCGTCTAATAATTTTTTCTGCATCTGTATATAAAACAATGATTGGTGCTGTTGCTATGATGCAGATACTAAAGAATAAGAAAAACCTTTGTCATTGCAAAAATACAACTGCACAGTGCAGAGCTATTAAGTTTTTATGCTCTATGCCTGAATAAATACAGTAGCAATTATAAAAAGATTTAAGAATGAAAATATAAAATCAATCAAGTATAAAACACACAGAAAATGAGTCCAATATCAATAGAGAATGTACAGAATGTACAGGTAATTGTAGTGTAACTGTTAAGTTTTGTAACTATGATGCAAATTAGTGACAGTAGGTATAATTGTCATAATAGTAATCAAACAAATTTTCCAATCTCAGTGTGTAGGTTATTTTATAGATTATCAGTTACTCCATTCGACAATCCAAACAAAACTAAAATTATCCAAAAATCTGTTGAATGTCGAGCAAGTAATAACACTTTTACAGAAACAAGACATTGATCCATGAACGTCAGGGGTCGAAAGTCACCAGGAAATGTATGTACATTCACAAAGAGTGTTGAACAGCACCTCATTAAGAAACCGAGGAATATGGAGGAGAATTCACCACAATAGTCTATAAGGGCTTGATCATACAAGGCAGATATTTAGCCCTTTAGCATCTGAATTTATACACAAACACATCAGAAAATTACATTTTTTTATGTTTTTACTTTCAGGTAGATGTTAATTTAAGTAGAGAATGGGCACATGAAATAGAAATTTGGGTATGAAGCAAATTTGTGACATCCATCAGGAGATGGAGATATTTTTCTTGATGCCACAAAATGTATTTCAGTGTCCTGCCAAGGTACGTATTGAATATGCCTGAACTGGCACTGGGGGAATACATCCACTATCTTGGCTATATTCCGTAATGGAAACAGTTTGATGCAAATTTTCGGGTCGACATTAGGCAAGGCGAATGTGTTTATTAAAGCACCATTCATACACAAGACAATTCAAAGTGCTTCACAAAGGCATTAAATGACATTAAAATCATAGAGAATAAAACATTAAACAAAAGGAAAAGATAAAAATAAAGAAGGAAATTAAAACAGGAATAAGAGATAGTTAAAACAACAGCTAAAAACAGTCTTGGCTAAACTTAAGAATTTAATGTTAAATCAGTCGTGACAGTTAAAATGAGTCGGTGCAGGTATTAGAACTACAAAACCTCTCTAATCAAAGGCAGCTGTAAATAAAGGAGTCTTTAACCTTTATTTAAAAGAACTGAGAGTTTGAGCAGACCTGCAGTTTTCTGGTAGTTTGTTCCAGATGTGTGGAGCATAAAAACTAAAAGCTGTTAAAGGGTTCATCTTTCTTGTGTTAGGAAACCACTGCTCATGCTGCACATCTTCACAGGTCCATCAGTGGCTCATGGAGCCCATTTCAGCCCAGGTACGTCCACGAGACAGGAGGCTGAGTCTGATTGTATTCCTTTCCCTGTTGTCAGAGCCATAAAAAGTCCTTTTGGCGCGTTGAGCCCAGTGAAGGGGAGGTGCCATCCGAGGCCCAACTGGAGCTCCGGGTGGTGGCCTACTTCAAGGACACCACCCAGTGTGAGGACACGCTGGAAGTGTCCATCCAGGACGGTCAAACCCACACCGTGGCCCTGAGCGCCAGAGGGACCGGAACCACGATCGTCAGCGACCGGCCTTTAGCCCCGACCCTTGACCTCGGAACACACTTCAGGTACAGCAGTGAACGCCTCACTGCACCATCACTGCTCACTTATCTTTGGAGGAATGTGCTCCTCTTCTCTACTTTTATGGTGGGCAGCATTCAGTGTTATTTTTCATCGCAGTTATCGTCCCCTTTACCTTTCACTTTGGTGTTTTTGGACACCATAAATGACCGTCTTCAGTGTCATCCCTAAATGACAGTAAAGATTCAACGCTGAATCTTTAAGGCGTATTTCTGCAGCACTTGGAGATGTGTTAGACTGACAGTTCACATTCAGACTGATATGAGCTCAAGTGGGTCAGACCTATAAAATGAAAAAATAACCTTTTAAAAATGACAACTCCAAACTTTTCTCTCTGTTTTAGAGTGAAAAAAGTAATATTACATTATCAAGCTGTTCACATCTATAAAATATCCTTTAAAAATGTGAATAAGATAAACAACCTAGAATGTCTTCAGGAAAATAATTGCAGTTTTAACAATATTCTTCCTCAGTTTATCATTTACAAATGTTCATTACAACATAGAGATCACTGTGGATGTACAAATACGCAAAACATTTAATAACAGACAGAAGATTGGTACAATTACACTTGTTTTTCTGAAGATATTTCATGTTTAACATTTTTTCAGAAAGGATAATTTGTAATTCTAAAAATTTTCATGTAATTTTTCTTTTTTTTTTTTTTTACACTAAAAAAAGAAATATTTGTAGTTGTCATTATTTGTAGGTTATTTTGATAGTATTTTCCTTTAGATCATATTGGTCTGAATGTGGAACCTGAACTAAAAGGATTTTAACAGATTCATCCCATGGGAGGGACTGGACCCTTTGGTGGGCCGGTTTTGGCCCACGGGCCGTATGTTTGCCACCTGTGGATTGGAGCCTTTGGTGGGCCGGTTTTGACAGCCCTGGTCTACCTGATGTCTTATTTGTGCTTGTGTTCCATCAGTCATGATCCATACCAGTACCCCTTCACCCTGACCAACCTGGGCCAGAGGACCCACCGCCTGTACTGGGGCACCGATGGCTTCTCTCCTTCAGACAAAGCCCATGTGAGGAAGAGCCCATTGAGTCGGACCTCCCTGCCCCCCATCTCTGTTCCCATGAAGAAGACCGCCGTGGTCTCTGGCCCCTGGGCGTCTCCTCCCAGGAGGAAGCCAGTGTTCAGCATCAGCCCCCCCCGGGTGGAGCTTTACCCAGGATGCTCAGTCGACATGATGCTCAGCGGATTTTCAGACTCATCCGAGGTGACATTCAAGCCACTGCATTTGCCTTCATCATATTCATGTACACCAGCCACCGGCATGGATCTGGATCTGTTTGGCTCTTTGCTGATGTTGGTTCTGGTTCTGGTTCTGGTTCTAGGTGGTACGGGAGCGCCTGGAGTGTCGGGGTATCGTGGGCAACCAGGGCTGCTGTGAACACATCATGTCTGTAGATGTGACCTGTCGATTTGTGGCGCCCATGATTAGCATCGAGCCCAAGCAGCTGAACTTCTACATAGACAAGGTTTGTCCGATGGTCCAGAGTACGTACACTACTGCCATAAACACTCTGCTATGGATTTAGACTTTATTTAACCCATGAACACCCAGGTTACTTTTGGGACAGTTCCCAAATCAGTTTTTGTCTCTATTGAACCTTTCTTAAGTGATTTATCCTTACATTATTATAATATTATCCTCTCTATTTTGTATTTTTCAGTGTAAATCATGTATTTTTCTATATTTAATTCACTGATCATGCAGATGTTCATTAAAGCTCAGAGTAGATTCAAAGGTCATTATATAAAAACAGAGAAAACTGAGGAAGAAGTGACTTTTACAGTAAAATATATCACTAACTGAACAAAAACAAGTGAATATGTCGTTATTTTGTTCATTTTATTAATTTTATTTATTATTTTATAGATTTTCTTATTTATTTCTTTTTATTTTATTGATACTTTGGCTGTTTTTGTTTGTTCTGTTTCTTATTTTATTCTTTTTTGCTTAATTTTAGTAAACTTTTTGCTTTTTCCCACGTTATTTTATATTTTGTAAATGTGTTTGTCTTGTTCATCAACGTGACTTTTTCAACCAATCATCAATCAACCAATTGAATAAAACAATTTAAAAAATTAACAAAAATGAATAAAATAAACAGAATAACCAAGGAAATGAATAAAAAAATTATCAAAAAATCGAGAAAATAATTAGCAGAAATGAACAAAAATAGACATATGTGTAATAAAACTTTTTTATACACATGGAAAACATTAGATAACCAATACTTTGGACATTTGTTTTCATCTCATCCTATTAAAGTATGTATGATTTGGCACATTTAACCTCTGAGGCAGATGATTAGTAAAAAAAAAGAAATTGTAGACCAGAATTTCTAATAATTTATGACAAACATGTAATTTCTTTGGGAAAAATGAAAGTTTCATTCAATAAACAATAGCCAAGAAAGCAAGTCAAGAATGTTCTTTTCATCTTCCTTGTCTGTGGTTTACTTTCTTAGACTCATGAGCAAAAGGAGCATATTGGCAGTTATATTTTCATATATTTGTTTTGCAGATTCCAGGAACTAGTCCCACGCCCTTATATGAGAAGCTGGTGTTGAAGAACATCTCAACCCTGACCGTATCCATGGAGATGTATGTCATGGTGCCGTTCTCTGTATGTGACACTCCTGGAGTCTATAGCTCATCTACGTCCAAGGTACATGTCCCTGTGCATTAATGTTCAGTTTAATGACCCTTTGTCAGTGTGGGTCGGTGGGCAGGGGGTGTATACGCACCATCGCAGAAGGACAGTATTACCCTCAAAGGTTTGGGTTTTTCTATGTCTTTGCTCTTTTTCTAACCTGGTTTGACAGAATAAATGCTAAGCCCTGTGTTTTTCTAACCCATAAAGACCCAGTGCTACTTTTGTGGCACTTCCCAATTGAATTTATTTCTCTATTTAACCTTTCTTAAGTGATTTATAACCATTTATTATAATATAATTGTCTGTGTTTTTCATTTTTTCAGTGTAAATCGTGTACTTTCCTGTATTTATTTCACTGATCATGCAGGTATTCATTAAAGCTCAGAGTAAATTCAAACCTTATTATATTGAAACAGAAAAAAACTGATTTTTTTCAATCAAATAAATCATTAAGTGAAGATAAATAAGTAAATAAATAAATACAGATGCTGTTTTTTTCAGTTTTAGTAAATTTTACTCTTATTTTCAGTAGTTTAACATATTATGTATTTTTACAGCTTGAGTTGTTTTAACCCTTATGCCCTCCTCAAAAAAAAAAACAAAAAACAAAAACCTCTGGTCACTCTCATGGACAAAAATGTACACACACGAAAACGACTATAAAATTCTCATATGTCAACATTTTTACTTGGGTTTTTTTTTTTTTTTATATATATATAAATCTCTTCCGCCCTGCTCAAAACTACCAAGCGTTCAACAGTTTTCAAGATTTTAACCCTTTAAATGCCAGTTTAAGTATTTGAATCCTCAGTGATATATTACAAAAAAAAACCACAAAAAATTGAATATATTACATGAAGTAAATAGTAAATGGATGAAACATTGGTTGTGATTAGGGCCTTGGATGTGTCAAAGATTAGCAACAAAATTGATTTAATTGCATTAGTATTTTTTCTGTCGTGTCAGATACTAAAATACCAAAATTATTAACAAATGGAAAAAAAAAGAAAAAGAAAAATTTACAAAAATGCCTGAGGAGCACCTAAGGGTTAAATGTACTGTATGAATAAACCTGACCTTGACTTTAACCTAAACTGATTAAAATATTAATAGATTCCACATTTTAATGGTTTTGAAGCCCCTGAAGAATGAGAGAGAAAAAAAAACATACATACATAAATACATAAATAAATAAATGAGCCTTGGTGTGTTTTTATTTAACCTTTTTTATGTGTCAGTCCATGGTTTTAGGCGGTGGGAAGCAGGCTGAGCTGTGGATCTGCTTTAATCCAGCATTTTGTCAGGATCGGGTGTCACGAGTGGTTCATGAGGTAATAATAATGTGCTTTTGTAGTGTTTCTAAAGCAGTGGTTCCCAACCTTTTCTGGCTCATGACCCCATTTTAACATCACAAATTTCTGGCGACCCCAGACATTCAAAACAGAGACATTTTTTTGTTAAAATTAATTTGGTTTTGATCATATATAGTAATATAATAATAGTTTGCTATACTATGTTGCAAATAAATGTTAATTTTAGAGGACATTTAGGCTATATAATGTACATTATGATGGACGGAGGCAGAAAAGCCAGGTGTAGATTACTGTACAAAGTGAGTTTTATTTTCCTTGGTCAGGATATTAACAGTCAGTCCAGTTTGGATTTACAAGACTGACAATTAATACTGAACAAACAAGAACTCAAACTATGAATTATGAAAGAGCTGCAGCATCTGAAACCGACCACAGTGAACATTTGACAGATGAACTGAACCACAGTGCTTCAGTTTCAGCTTCACAGTGTGTCATGTCTTTTATGAATCGGGATTTTCTCTGTCAACTTACCTCCACCAAGGAATGGCGGAGGTTATGTTTACATTAGGGTTTGTCTGTTTGTTTGTTTGTTTGTCTGTTAGCAAGATAATTCAAAAAGTTATGGATGGATTTTCATGAAATTTTCAGGAAATGTTGATACTGGCACAAGGAACAAATGATTAAATTTTGGTGGTGATGGGTCGGGGGTGGAGTGGACTGATCTCTCTGAGTGCTTTTCTAGTTTATTAGTATGTTTTTTGTTTTTTTTTTAATTTTTATCAATTACTAGAAATTTTAGGCGACTCCATTTGAATCCCAGGTGACCCCACGGGGGGTTGTGACCCCAAGGTTGAAAAACAGGTTGTTCTCAAGGCTTGGGCTTTTGCTCCAGACCACCCTAACCCGCTGAACTTCTCGTCCGGTAGTTGCGTTTGTTGTTTTCAGCCACCGTGCCTTCCTCTCTCCAGTTCCTGGAGGTTCGCTATCATGGACATCCACACCAGGACATGGTGGAGCTGCATGCCGAGGTCCACTTCCCCAACCTGCACTTCTCCACCGACTCAGTGGATTTTGGTTGTGTACTGAACTGCACCGAGACTCAAAGGGAAATCACAGTAACCAACTGCTCGCCGTTGCCTGTATCCTACCGCTGGACGTTTTTAATGGAGCAGAAACACAGGTATGTTTATTTACATTGTAAATAGATCCCACATGAGGGAAACGCGGACAGGAGCCTCTGCTAGCATTCATAAGCTATTGATTTGGTTAACCCGTAAAGACCTAAAAAATTCATCTGGAAGTCACCACAAGAATAGTTTTACGTGTTAAGGGTTAAGTAAAATAAATTTACTGAACAGAAACACTTTAGCTGGCACTTTTTTACTGATTAATTGAGAAAACAGCCTTTAGTTTGTGAATTGAATGTAACACAGCAAAATTTTACTGCATGGAGTTTAAGTTACAGTGTCTTTAGAAGGAAAAAGGCTGAAATTGTAGCTGCTGCACTTTGATGATGATATTAACAGGACATGAAACCGATTTAGTTTGGATAATAGTGTCATAATTTGCATCATTTTCTGGATTAAAAGTATTTGATTGAAGCTTCTCAAACCGGAGACTTTAACACTTTCATAGTAAAGTTAATATATTTAGGATAGTTGGTTAAACTTCAAAGACCCAAACATCCTCCTTTAACCTAAACCATCTACTGATCTAAACTGTTTAGTATCTGTTGATCCAATAATTTTATCAATACATGTAAAAAATTGTTGTAAAATACAGTTTGTCATCTTTTCATGGTCATCAGATATGACCCATATAGACGTTCAGAGGCTCTGTAGTTACCACGGAAACACTGTCGTTTTCTACAACATTGATTCATCAGTAAAACCCATGGAGTTTGACATATTTAGTTTATTTTGTTGACTTTTGTATTCTTTCTTATTTGTTATATTTGTTAGCTAGTTTGGTGGTTTTCATTTTTGTACAGTTTTGGCCATTTTTGTTAATTTTGTTGACAACCATGTTTGTTTTTTATCCTTTTCTGCTAATTTTGTTGTACATTTTGTTCAGTTTATGTTAATTTCTGTCCATTTCGTTCATTGCGTTTACTATTGAGTTCATTATGGTGATTTCTGCATTCGTTTTTAATCATTTTGTTGGTTACCTTGGTTGGTTGTTCATTTTGTCGACAATTGAGCGTCTGTGGGAAGTGCTGGATCAACAAGTTCAATCCCTCCACAACTTTCACAACGTCCAGGACTTCAGGGGTCTGCTGCCAACGTCTTGGTCCAGATACCACAGCACACCTTCAGAGGTCTGGTGGAGTCTAGGCCTTGGGTCAGAGCTGGTTTTGTGGAAAAAGGGGGTTCCTCCACAATATTAGACCGGTGGTATGTTCGATTGGTTGAGGTCCGGTTGTTGTTCTTGAGATACTTTTGATAGGTATGAAACACTGTACATTGGAAGTGTCCAGCAAGATCTGGAGCTGCTCTGACCCATCACTTCTCCCTTGTTAAAATTGCTCAGATCTCTACTCTTACCCATTTTGTTTCTATCACATCAACTTGAAGGTCTACATGTTCACAGGTCCTGTTAAGCGGGCCTTGGATGTCACTTGTCAGAATGTTATGGCTGATCTGTGTGCATGAACTTCCAATTCCAAAAATGCGCTTCATACTTCGTTTCGTCTTGCCTATGAATTTCCTGTCCCGACACAGAGAGACCGAGGCCCGTGAACTATTGCTGGAGGAGATGCAAACTAATCTGGTAAATGAAGAAGACAGGGGTTCGCTGTCTCCTGCGTCCTCAGCTCCTTTCAGTCCTTCGCTTGAACCACACGAACAGAGCTTCACTCATTCCACTGTACATGTGGAAGAGGTAAGTAACTCACTTTGTAGGAGTGAGTCACCGAGCTGAAAACAGGCCGGTTTTTCTGAGCTCAAAAAAATGTCAACTCTTCAGAGAAATAGATATAGTCCTCATAGAAGCTCATGATGATGCATCTCTGTAGATTTACCCATAAAGACCCAAACAGTGTATATTAGAATAAGGCCCAATCCCAGTTCACCCCTTGGCTCTTGCACTCTGCACCACCCCTTGAAACAGAGTTGCAAGGGGTAGGGGTTGAAACATTCACCTTTGAAACAGATATAAACAGATGTGTCAGCTTTGTTTTTGAAAGAATTCACCATTTCATCAGCAGCTGTAACCGTCTCTGTTCCATGGGCTTTGGGCATCTTTTTGTGGCTATCAACCGCAGAAATACGGTTTATAACACATTGAAACAGCATTTAACAGTCGATCAAATGATTAAGTTGTTTACGAAGAAAATACATACATTTGTGTGTCTCCTTCATCACACTGCGGCACATTTTTGCTGTGTTTACCTCCATCTTGCCAATGATTCGAACAGAATTATGGGAGATTTCTCATACCCCTGCGTTTGTAACGTGGTCCTGAAAAATCTCCATTTCGAGGGTCAAACAGCCCTCCCCCTTAGCCCTTCCCCTCCAGCTCATCGAGAATTGGGACAACCTTTCACATGAATGTGCAAAATGGAGGGATAAGGTAAAGGGGGAGGGGCCAAGGCATGAAATGGGGTTGGGCCTAAGTCTGGGAAAGTGATATGTGCAGCTCAGCAAACTGAAGAGACTGTTTTGTGTTTGCATCTGTAGATGTTTGATGTCCTGCCCATCTATGGTCGTCTCCAACCTGGGGAGCAGCAGCCAATCACATTCTCCTTCTACGGCCACAGCTACGTGAGCAGAGAGGTGGTCGCTCAGTGCCACGTGGAGGAGGGGCCTACGTACGAGGTCAAACTCCGAGGAGAAGCATCAGAACTCACCTACGGTCTTGACTTGACCCACGTGGACTTTGGTCAGCAGGTACAAAGGGCTGTGCATTCTGTCCACATCTGCAAAAGCAGTAGACGCTTTCATTCATCAGCACATCGGTGTTGCATTTCTGCTTTCTTTACTCCCCAGTTGTTTGATCATGTAGCGGAGGCCGAGCTGACCTTGAAAAACACTGGGAAGGTCGGCTTCGAGTTCATCATCCTACACCAGGAAACAGAGGTGAGATGTGTGGAGAGGGGAAGGATGAAGGATGAGGAGGAGGAGGAGGAGGAGCAGATGAGTTCAAGTCAACCAACAGGTGGAGAGCAGATGGAGATGGTAGAGGTCAAACCTGGCCAACCTGTGGTCATTCCCACCAAGGTACGCCCACCCACTTACCTCACGTATCTGTGTCATACACCTGTATTTGTGTCTAATGCTGTATGTGATTACTGGCTCTCCTGTGCCAGGGTCATGTGGACGCCGGTGCAGAGAAAAGCCTCCGTGTGCTCTACCTTCCCGGCGTCCCTGAGGCGTTTGAGAGGCGGTTTCAGCTGCAGGTGGCCCACCTCCCACCGCAGGACATCACTCTGACTGGGGAGGGGGTTTTCCCAAGGATCAGCCTCAACTTACCACGAGACCTCTGTATGTTTTCACAGATAAATACGCAAGCTAAGACTCTGCGACTAATTATCGCTACAGTACGAGATTTTCACTCAGTCACTCCAGAATCTTCAGTAAACCGAACAATCGTTCCCTTTCAACTCTTTCATGCAAGAATAACTGAGAAACAGAGACAGTCCAATAACCCTAAATGCACTTTTGAATCTTACATAAAAACTACTAATGCGATAAAATCAGCATTATTGCTCATTTTTGACTGGTCCAAGACACTGATATAAAACAATGACCCATCCTTCCACTCGTATTAATTGGAAAATATCTCATATTTGGTGTTGTTTTTTTTTTTAATAAAACAAGTGGCATCACATACTCAAACTGGCATATAAAGGGTTAAAATCTTGAAAATGATTGGACATGTGGTAGTTTTGAGCAGCGCTGAAGTGGTTTAAGAGGTTTATGCACAAAAAATGAGTGTGATTTTTGTCTCGAAGATGATAAATTAGACAGATCCACAAGGGTTAATCACATATGGAACAAGTGGCCAAAAGTCATTCTTACATTCTACAAATGTAAAACAGTGCAGCCCAATTTTCATTCATTTATTTGTTTTGGGCAGAAGAAAAAAAAGTTTTTAGTTGTATAAGGAACTAATAACAGAGCAAATGCATTAATAAATAAAGGTGATCAAGACTATATAGCAATTGCCATGTACACTAGTAATAATGAAATAAATTCATTAAGTATTGCTCAAAAAGGAGTGGGAAGAAGAAAACTTATTAATCACTGAATAAAAACGTTTTCTTCATTTCATCAGGCTTTGACTCCTGGTCTAATCGATTATTGATCTGGTGCATGTTTTCCCTGTTTTTGTATGAAGGTTTAGTCCACATATTCTGGTCATATGGTTCAGTAACACTTTGTGCGTCTGTGTTTATGTCCGGGTTCGTCTCTTTGGTTCCACTGCAGCATTGGACTGCTATAGAGATGTGGTGCAACGGGCCACGGCAACCATGGAGGCTCATCAGGACCGAGAAGACCCGATAGATGGGACTAAAGCTGGTGGAGGGGCACCAACAGAGGCCAGCTGCATTCTTACAGTCAGTGAACGCAACACGCACTACTGGAATTATGCAACAGAAACACTGTAACCTTCCTCATGCATCATCATGAGGGTGATCATGGGTCATCGTCATCCTCATTATGGCTGGTTATATGTTGGGATTACTTTATTACCTGATATTCCGTTATTGGCCGATATTCCGTTATTGGTCGGTATTATGTTATTTGCCCTCGGAACAAATCTTTTTCTTTTTTTCTGTTACTGAGACTTTTGAGTGAATATCGACCCCTCCCTCTCTGATGTTCTTTCATGGCTGTTTTTAGTATGAAGACCTGCTTCAGATGGAGATTGAGAGAATGCTGGTTAAAGAATATGCTGGCGGCCTGCAGGAGATTCAAGACGCCAGAAAACAGTGGAAACTCAGCAAGTAAGAAAACTCTGCTGTTCCATTCAGAGATTCTGGGTTAATGAACGTCACACTGGCTATGTTTTTGTTTTATTCATCATTTTTCATTCACAGAGCTGTATTGGTATAAATTCTGTGAACAGATCGACTGGTCTCATCTGCAAATACACCAGAAAAAAAGATCATCATAACATAACGTATCAGGTGTCAACAGTGTATTTCTGCTTCAGCACATTACAACCACGTTACAAAAATGCTCAAATGTAATGTCTCTGTGTTTTATTTAATGATGAAATGTGGGATTGCACAGTAGATTACACCACTGGGTTCATCATAAATGCATTCACACATATTTTGTTATTTGTGTATTTGCAGATATGCAAAAAATGTTAGGGTGCAAGTTGCTCATAATCACTATTTTAGTCAAATTTCTACTTGTTTTTGGCTGGTATTATATTATGGACTGGTATTTTGGACCGGTATAACATTACAGACTGGTATTACATTATAGACTGGTATTATGGGCTGGTATAACATTATGAACTGGTATTACATTATTGAATGGTACTATGTTATTGGCTCAGTGTCATTTCATCCCTCTGCAGGTTCCTCCTCCCAGACTACGTTCTGGATTTTGGTTTTGTGATTCCTGGTCAAGTCCTGAGCCACACCGTAAATGTCGTCAACACCGGGTGCGTGGCCGTGTCCTTCAGCGCCAATCGAACACCTCTACCTGGCACAGGTAATGCATGAGGGGACGGCAGGACGCTAAAACAGCACTGTTTCTAATTCAGGTCCGATATTTCAGTGTTCAAACATACACTGACATGTGTCGTGATGAGACGTGTGTTGTTACGTAACACAGTAATCATTAGTGATGAGACAATGAAGCCCTTTTGAGTTTTGCCAACATGTTTATGACCATTATTAAATGCTAGTGTCATAAAGACTTTTTTGATAGATTACAAGACGTTCATGTTCTTAAAGCACAAGTGCATTTTTAACCCATAAAGACCCAGGGCTACTTATGTGGCAGTTCTAAAGTCTTTTTTTTTTCTCTATATTTAACTTTACTGTATTGATTTATCACCATTTCTTGTATATTATCCTCTGTGTTTTGCGATTTTTCAGTGAATATCAGGTGTTTTCCCGTATTTCATTCATTGATCATGTGGATGTTTATAAAAGTTCAGGTTTAAGGTGAGGGTTATTATATCAAAAATGGAGAAAAACTGAAGGAAAAGTGACTTTTTCAGCAAATCTATCAATAACTGAATGTAAAACCAAGCATGTCCATCCACTGTCATTGATCCAACTCCATGGGTTTTACTTGTGAATCAATGTTGTAGAAGATGATAGTGTTTCCATAGTAACTACAGAGCCTCTGAACATCCAAATGGGTCATATCTGATGACCACAAAAAGATGAATAACTGTATTTTACACCAATTATTGACATGTATTGATAGGATTAATGGGTCAACAGGTATTAAACAGTTTAGATCAGTAAATGGTTTTGTTACCAGTGGATGTTTGGCTCTTTATGGGTTAACACTGAGTCTCTAAGTTTATTTGACAGAATTCCTGAACAACAAAAGATAATTAGTGAAATAATCACCTGAATAGTAATCAAAGCTAATGTGATATGTGGCCATGAGGTCACATGGCCAGTCCATTATTAACTGTATTCCTATTAAAAAACAAAAAACAAAAATCCTGATGTAATTCAGGTTTTATTTAAGCTACATACTAGAAATATTTCTGAATCAAAAGTTATTACCTTTCAAATGAGGTGTCATTGGTTAGTTTTCTCCTGGTGGTTCTTCAGTTCTGAGCTTTGGAACTTGCAGAAAATGAACACAAATAAGGTGGAAGGTGCAGGTTAAAACCAAAGGGAAACTATAAACAATCAATTTGTCTAGAAATAAATGTCTTTATTGTGAGCACAGAAGTACCCAGAATTACCCAAAGTAATATAATGACTCTGTGGGAAGAATATGATGTAAATAAATGTAAACAAAACACAAGGGATATAAGAAATTCATAAAAAGTGGCTCTGTTTTCGTAGAAGAGTCCATAGATAATATATTCAAGTTTCATTGTGTTTTGGGTCTCAAGATGAAAAAGTTATGGACACATTGATATAAGGACTTATTTTTGCCATTTTGTTTATTGTTCATTTCTGCTTCTTGGAGCCAATGTGATAAAAATCAAATAATGCGATGATTCATTTGACCTGAGTGTGTTGCTGGTTCTTCAAGGTTTCAGTGCAGAGTTGGACAGAGTTAAGAAACTGCCTTGCGGGGAAACACACACTTTCACGGTGACGTTCGATCCTCGCCGAGCCGACGTGCAGATGGGCGACGTAAGCGTGGTCATGCCCATACAGGTACAGAATATACAAATGTGCACAGCATCATGTTTACTCTTCATTCTGGATGTAGAAGGTCCACATAACAGAGACATCAGCCCCTTTTTCCACCAGATTCCCAGGAACTTTTATTGCCTGGAACTGATTTAACTGAGTCAAAGGATTCCTGGAAATTTATTCAAATGAGTCCCAGTCATTTCGAGTCGCAGACTACTCGAAGTACTGATGAATTTCTTTTAAGCGTTTTTGTCAAATGTACGCCGTTGTCCGTCCACACCCCCAAGAATTCCAGGGAATCTGAAAAGTCCAATCCACCCCCACTTGAAACTTTTATCAGAGAAAGTTTTTTACCAGGTAATTTTGGTGGAAACCCGTCAAGGTTTTTCCAAATTCCTGGTAAAGTTAAGTTCCTGGTGAAGCAGAAAGTGAAGTTAGTGTGGACCCGAGTAATGAGCAGGGCTGTGACGTGGTTCTGTTTGGTTTTCCAGGTCCGGGGGGGCCCGGTGGTCCCGGTCCGGCTGTGTGCGGTGGTCACGGTGCCAGGCATCACCCTTTCCACAGATGAGGTGGAGTTTGACACAGTGCAGCGTGGAATGTGTCAGGTATTACAGGCTGATGAAATGGGAAGGCAGCACTGACCATTTTTGAAATTACTGTGGTAATAAGATACAACTCCTTATATGGATGTCCTGGGGGAGGGGTTATAAGTTACATCTTCAGGTTTTACAGAATGCATTTTTTTTTTTATCTTTGCAGGCATCTGATGAGTCTTAATCTGTAATTTAAAGTCATTATTCAGCTTCATTTATCTCACATTAGAAACATTTGATTCAAATAGAATAACAGATAATGTTTATGATCAAAAAGTTTTCATTTTAGACATGTTTTCGATACTTACCAGTTATATTATTATACATTCCGCTACTTCTGCGGAGGGAAGACTTTGACTTAAACCTAAACCATAAATGACCAAAATTCTCATCAAAATGAACAAAAAAATCCAGAAAATGAACAAACCTGAACAAAACAATCAAGGAAAAACAGAAACAAATAAAATACACAGTACAATGAGGAAATTAATCAAGAAAATGAACAAAAATGAACACAATATTATGAAAAAGAACAAACAATGACTAAATTTATTTTGAAAATGAACAAAAAATAATAAATGAAAATCACGAACAAATAAAATATTGTAGAAAATGATCAAATGAGTCTAGAAAATGAACACAATTATCATGAAAATGAAGAAAAATATTTGGTAAATAGAAAAAAAAAAATCAAGGAAAAGCAAAAAAGTATTCAAGATAATACAGAAAATGAACAATTATATGAAAATGAACATAATTCTAGAACCCCCTCACCTCTTATTAATGACTGTCTTGCTGTTTAATTTTTCTCACACATCGATAGGTAAATCCTTTTGACTCTAGTGTTTATTTAAAACTTTCTATTTCCAAGTATCTCATGTACCTGAACCATGTAAGATCTAAGTAGTTTTTTTTTTTTTCCTGGTGATGTCGGCTCCACCAGGTTTGTTTGTGCTCCAACGTCTGTAAAGTATTAAAAGACTCAACTCCACGTGGGTGGTCTGAAGGTGGTGCAGTGTTCCTTCTCCCTCCTTTTAGGTCCTAATGTTCATCTTAAAAACTAATGTAAACTTCTCTTTAGATGAAGACGATACAGCTGTTCAACCACGAGTCCGTTCCCTGCCACTGGAGCATCGCTGAGAAGTTGAAGCCTCTCAAAAAGGTACAAACTGAGCGCCAACATGCGTCATATTTAATGTAACTGACTGTAGAAGCTCAGGGGAATCCTGGTGGTCTTCGTTCCCTCAGGTGGATAAGTTCCTTCCTCTATACCAGCGTAAGAAGCTCCTTCAGGACCAACGTCCATCTCCAGCGGTGTTCGAGGCAGTTCCGTCGTCCGGCGTGACGCTCCCTGGTCAACGGGTCAATGTCCACATCAAATTCAGCCCCGTAGAGGAGGTGAGAAGGTTTTCATGGTTAAATGGACGACGGGGTCTACATCCACCCTAACAGTCATAGGCATTCTCCTTCTGGAGCAGGAAAACCACCATATTGTCGCCGTTGGGTGGAAACCTCTTATGTTCAAAATGGGAATTTTTCAAGAAACTAGAAAACGATGTATATTCTGAATCATCAATCAATCAAATTTCATTTATATAGTGCCAAATCATAACAAAAGTTATCTCATGATACTTAACGTATTGAGTCGGTGAAAACCAGACTCTAAGCCAATTTACAGAAACCCAACAGAATCCGAAATCCATCCAAAATAAATGAATGGAGTTAAGAGATGTAGTCACAAGCCGTTTTCAACACTGGTCATGGGTTAAATATTTCTAAAACCATGAAGACTGACCAATAGAATCATTTTATGACCACAAAAAAACAAAAAACAAAAATGGTCTTACGAGGTTTCCACCTGACAGTGACGATATGAAGGACGGGAAGTGATAAGACTTTAGCCATTCTGGTTCCATGGTCAACATCGGTTATGTTCTCTTCGCATTAGAGCAAGGGTGTCAAACATACAGCCTGTGGGCCAGAACCGGCCCACAAAGAGTCCGATCCCTCCCATGAAATGAATTAGTGAAATGTAAAAATGACACAGAAGACATTAAAGCAGCGAATGACTTTCAACACAAACTGTTGTTCAAATGTATCCGACCCCAGCGCTAGCCGAACTACCACTAATCCATTAGTCTTTTCACACTAACACACTTGAATCACTTCGAAGATGACTCCATCACAAGCAGTCCGTTAATTTACATACCAAACCAAAATGTCACTTTTGGCCTTTTCGGAAATTTTGACAGAAATGGGAATGCCACGCAGCAGCAATTTCACTGTTTCTTGGTGAGTGCTGAACCCAAATGTGTTCTTTACCTCCGTCCACCCACTAGACCCATCCTGTGAAACAACCCTGGTGGACTGGAGAATTCTAAGCTGTATGGATCTGGCTCATTTTCTTGCCGAATCTGTGTGAAACCTCTTTCGCTTCCCACAATGCCCTTTGCATTTTAATTAGTGCTGTCAAACAAATACAATTTAACTCATTAATTTTGACAGCCCTGGTTTTAATATATCATTCAAATCTTCACTCGTAAACACTTTTGTGTCTGTATGTGGAGTGAAACTTTGGAACAGTCTGGACATCCAACACAAGCAATGCTAAAATATCCACTGATTTAAACTGTTATACAAAAATATGGTCTGGTCCCAGTATAAAGATGGAGGGTCTTAATACTGATGTTACATCAATATTCTGTCTCATATGTTCATGTGTGCTTGTTGTTCCTCATCTAGTTGGTCTGTGTTGTCCATTACCATCTGCTATTGTTCTTACCATCGCTGGTATGTGCTGTCCTTTACCATTAGTGCTATTGTAGTTTTTTTGTTGTTTTTTTTACCATTGTTGGTATGTAATTATTGCTGTTCTTTACCACTTGTGGTATTGTAGTTTTTTTGTTTTTACCATTGTTGGTATGTAATTATTATCATGTAAGTTGACGGTTAACTGTTACCTGTGGTAACACCACCAGGAATGTACTTTGTTTCTATTTTTTTACACACATTTTGGTCAAATGAGTTTATTCTAATTTGGTATAGGCCCATTTTGTTCTATTTTGTCCATTGTTCTGGCTTGAAGTCGAAGGACAGGAGTGAGTATTTAAAATGTTATTATGTTCGGTTATTTGATGATGAGAATGGGGGTGGGATTAAATAAGTTTTTCTTCTTCCCACTCCTTTTTGAGTATAAATGAATGATTTTTTTTTTTTTTAGGAATTGTGAATTTGTTTGCATTCTATAAATGCTCGAAATAAACAAACGAATGAAAATGAAATGAATAGTCACCGTGTCCTGCAGCATCTGTACAACAGGAAGCTGGCGGTCTACGTGGCAGACAGTGCCCAGCAGCTGTCCATCACGGTCCGGGGTCAGGGGGCGGAGCCTCAGCTGGAGTTCTGTCCGGCGGCGTTGGACCTGGGGCCGAGTCTACCGTCCAGCACCGAGGTGGAAGCCAAGGTCAGCGTTAAGAACCCGTGTTCGTTCCCCATCGAGTTTTACTGCCTGGAGCTGGACTCGCAGTACCTCGAAGAAGAGAAGGTACAGTTCCCTCAAACCGCCAGGCGTCAGTGGAAGGGACCGCCCTAAGGAGTCCAAAATGACCACGTAAAAAAACTGATACGATGCCTTTAATTAGTAGGATTTTTTCTGTATACATTTCTGAAATAACTTCAGTTCTGCTCAAAACGACCAAACATTCAAATTTGAAGGATTTTAATCCTTTCAATGACAGTTAGTTTTGTTAGATAGTTTTGTTTAGTTTTTTTTTTTTTTTTTTTACCAAATTTGGTCCTCATATTCCATCATAATTTATTAATTTTCATTCATTTTTGTGTCTTTTTTTGTGTTGACTACTATGTCCTGTGTTTTTGTGTTTATTTTTCATAATATTTTGTTGGTCATTTCATTCATTTTAGATTCATCTTGACGATTATTTTATTAATTTTCATATATTTTGGCTTTTTTTTTCATTTTTGCAAATTTTGATTATTTTGTTCATTCTTCTTCATTTTGTGGATGATTTTTCCATTGTTGTTAATCATTTTTGTTGCTTATTTTATTAATTTTCCTTCATTTTTGTTCATTATGATGATGACTTTGTCCTTTGAGCCACTTATTTCATTACATCAGTGGTTTTACTAAAGTGCAAGACCATAATTGACTTACACTCAAACACATTTTTTAATCTCACATAAAAGCTACTGATGTAATAAAATAAATTTTTTAACCATATAGTGTCAGAATACTAAAGGTTTATTCTCAGAATTTTCCACTAGAATATATATATGTGTGTGTGTGTGTGTATATATATATATATATATATATATATATATATATATATATATATATATATATATATATATGTATAAATTCTTTCTGGGAATGTATTATTTTATTTTCATTTAGTTCTCTAAATATTTCCCTCCTCAACAACTCTTAAAATTTTCTTTTTTTTTTTTTTTACCTAATTTGGTCCTAATGTTCCACCATATTTTCTAAAACACCTTCACGTCTGAATTAACCTCATCTTTCTTTCAGATCTTCACATATCATTTCCTTCCCGTACACTCATTCACATTTATTTAATATTTGGTCATTTTTAATCCGGGCTGAAGTTGTGTAAGAGGTTCATACAGAAAAAAGCACTTTTAACCCTTTCGTGTTGACGTCGTATCAGTGTGAACAGTGAGTGACCTTTACTTTGTCTCCTGCAGATTCTGCGTCTGATGCAGGGTTACCATGACAACGGCGTGCTGCTGCTCCCCCCCAGGACTCCCGGACAAAGTCTGCCCTCTGAGCTGCTGGACTTCTGCAGGGACCAGCGCCCCCTTGTGGAAGGTGACGGTACCTTCACAGTTCATGTGCAGCAGAATCGGTCCACGTATGTATCTGCTGTGACATGTTTTGACCTGTTCCACCTGTGATTCCACAGTAGAGGACGGTGAAGAAGGCAAAGCAGAGGAAGAACCAACCACGTCTGTGGGACCAGTGGAATTATGTAAGACCAGCAGGATTTGTCTGACCCAGCACATGAACACACACACCTTTTACACCAGTTCAGGGACTGATCTGTGACTGTGTGATCCTTTTAGGCTGAATTACATCTGGATGTTAATGAAATAGAAATAGTCAGTGGTTCCTTCAAATGCACTAGAACAGGGGTGGTGAATGTACGGCCCACGGGCCAAAACCGACCCACCATATGGTCCAATCTGGCCCTTTGGTGCAATAAATTACACTGAAGATCATAATAGTCAAGGGTGGTGCAGGTAAACAAACAACTGCCCCTGTGGGATAAATGAATGACCTACAATAACAGCCAAGGATGAAGAACTGGTGTTAGTTCAGGTTCCACAAACAGACGATAATAAGAAGAGTAACTACAAGTGAAGAATACTACTACTATTACTATTACTACTGCGATTACTACTCCTACTTCTACTACTACAACTACTATCACTACTACTACTACAATTACTATTACTACTATTATTACTGCTATTATTACTACCACTATTATTATTACTACTATTACTACAACTACTACTACTACTATTACTACTACACTTACTATTTCTTCTTTTCCTTGTTTTTGTTTCATGTTATCTTTTTCTTCTCATTTGTCATCTTCCTGTTTTTCTTTTCCTTCTTCTCCACCTCCTTCTTCTCCTTCCTCTCTTGTTCTTCTCCTCCTTCCTCTTATTCTTCTCCTTTTTCTCCTCCTTCTTCTTCGTCTTCTTCCTCTTCTCCCTCTCCTTCCCCTTCTTCTCCTTCTCCTCCTCCTTCTTCTCCTCCTCCTCCTTCTTCTTCTTCTTCCCCTTCTTCTTCTTCTTCTTCTTCAGTGGTATCAGACTTGACCGCAGAGGGAATGGCTGAACGACTGCGACAAATGGAGGCAGACCCCGTGTTCAGAGCCATCGCCCGCCACATGGGCGTCGACCTGAGCACCGATGGTCTGGCAGCGCTCAACCGCAAAGGCATCGGTGTCGTCGTCTACGGAGCCCCGAACACAGGTGGAAACACCCACATGTACTACAGTTAGTGTGGGATGGACAGGAGCTTTTAATGATCCTTTGGTTTTCAGGTGTTGGTTTAGTTAGTTTTCCAAACATGAGCACTCGTTAGGATTATCTGTGGATGAACTGACCCAGTACGAGCACTGAGTGGGTTGGTTTCAGACACTTTCCTCCCGTTCCGTCTCTTTATAGATACGAGCAGCGCAGCGGCTGTTCTGTCACGGTACTATGGAGCGGCGTTCCTCAGGGTCGACGCGGTGGTTACAGAGGCGCTCTTAAGGGGAACTTCCCCCGTTAGTTTGACTGCCAGGCAGCTGTTGGACGTCGCTGCTGCCGCGTACGCCCAGAAAAAGACGGATGACGCAGGTGAGCAGCACCAAACAACAGCTGTAAAACACCACACAGCGTCCTACAAAAACACTAAAACAGACCACATGTTTTTGTACGTTTTGTACTTGTTATTGTGTATTTTGCTCATTTTTGTTGATTTATTGTTTATTTCTGTTGATTCTGTTCACGATTCTTAACTTTTTGAAGATGTTTTATTCTTTGTTATTATGTATGTTCATATTTGTTCATTCTTCTTCATTGTGATCATGATTCTCAATTTTCTTCATTTCTGTGCATGTTTTGTTCTTGTTACTATTTTATTCATATTTGTTTATTTTTCTTAATTTATGTTAGTATTTCTCAATTTTCAATTTTGTTCTTGTTTAATGTATTCATATTTGTTACTGTTTATTTTATTTCTGTTTATTTTGCTCTGTCTTGTACATGTTTTGTTCTTATTTATTTTCTCCATATTTGTTGATTTTTGACTTGGAATACTTCATCCTTCATTTTATCACCGACACATTTTTGGGATTTTGTGACATATCTACCTTGTTCCAGCTCCGACGGGGGGAGGAGGGACAACTCCAAGAGCTGAAGCTCCGCCTGAAGTCTTGGCTCTGCCTCCAAACCCGCCCCTGGCTTCACCCCCCAGTGAAATCATGCAAACTGCCCTTCAACTGGTATGTGTTCTTTAATTTCTTGTTGACCGAGGGGTAAAAACCACAAGAAAAATGGTGTAAAAAAAAAAAAAAAGGAAGCCCAAACTGTCTATTTTTGTAGTGAGTCGTTCTCACTCGCAGCTCTATGTCTTACCCCCTATTACACAGGCAGCAGGGGGTGTACTGAGCATGCTCAGATCAAGGTCT
Organism: Sphaeramia orbicularis; assembly: GCF_902148855.1. Lineage (NCBI taxonomy): Eukaryota > Metazoa > Chordata > Actinopteri > Kurtiformes > Apogonidae > Sphaeramia > Sphaeramia orbicularis. The sequence goes on from NC_043958.1 coordinate 2,071,319, forward strand.
GTTCTATCAGCATGTTTTGACATTTTTCTTAGTGATCAAACAGTTGAATTTTTCTGAATGTTTAAAATAAATCATACTTTCAGAACCCTCAGCACAGACACGTCAGAGGTTAAAGGGTTATTAGATTTATGCAGAAAAAATTTAGTATCAGTGTGTGTGTGTGTGTATGGTCGTAAACTGGACGGGTTTGTGTGGTCTGATGTAACCCGTGCTTGTCGTTCAGGGCGTAGATTCGGCGTCTCTGCGGACTCTCCTGCCAGAGCAGCTGCTGGTCCACGTCCTGGCTGAAAGGCTGCAGGTAGACCCTCCTCAGTAACACCTTTCAGATCTGTATCCAGCCTGTTCTACCCCGCTCTCCTCACCTCCTCCTCGTCTTTGTTTTGGCGACTGAAGTCCAGGGACTGTCGCAGCGGCGCCGTGGTCGAAGGCCTGGAGTCGCTTTACACATCATCGCCGTCCAAGACACTGCAGGTCATCCTCAAAGCCTTCGACGACCGCAAACACGTGTACGTGGTCGACGTGTCCGACTCGTACGACGCAATGAAGGCGCGACAGACGGCGAAGAGAGAAGAGGAAGGTAAATATGACCACAGGGTTCAACACAAACAAACACCAGCGCAGATGACCTCCGGAGTCTCAACATTTTCTGCATGTTTGGTTCTTGGTATTGTTGAATTTCTTCCTGTTTGATTTTTTTTTTTATTACCTCCGCCAAGGAGGTTATGTTTTTGCCAGGGTTTGTTTGTTTGTTTGTCTGTTTGTTTGTTTGTCTGTCCGTTAGTGTGCAACATAACTCAAAAAGTTATGGACAGATTTGGATGAAATTTTCAGGGTTTGTTGGAAATGGGATAAGGAAGAAATGATTAAATTTTGGTGGTGATCGGGGGTGGGGGGGCCCACGGGGGGGCCACTGATCAGCCTTGGCGGAGGTCTGCGCTCTCCGAGTGCTTCTAGTTCTTTCTTAATTAGGTCTCTTCTTTTTTTCTTGTTTTTACACATTTTGTTCTTGTTATTATATATTTTGTTGTATTTGTTGATTTTTTTTTGTTTATTTCTGTTCATTTTTCTCATGTTTTTTGCAAGTTTTTGTTCTTGTTGTTTATTTTCTCAATATTTGTTGATTTTTTGTTACTTTTTTGGTTATTTGTGTACATTTTTCTTAAACTATTTTACATGTTTGGTTCTTGTTTAATTTGTTGATATTTGTTGATATTTTGTTTATTTCTGTTCATGTTTCTCATGTTTTTGCACATTTTGTTCTTGTATATTTTATTCTTATTTGTTTATTTTTTATTTCTGTAAATTTTTCTCAGTTTCTTTAAAATTTTGTTACCTATTTTGTTCATATTGTTGATTTCTGTCCATTATTCTCAAATTTTTTGTACATGTTTTGCTCTTGGCATATTTGTTGATTTTTTTGTGTGTGTTTATTTCTGTTCATGTTTCTCAACCTTTTGTGCATGTTATGTTCTTTGATTTGTTCATATTTGTTGATTTTGTTCTGTAATTTTTGTTTATTTCTGTCCATTTTGTTCATATTTCTGAACCTTTTGTTGCCTTTTTTTTGGCTTGTTTTTTTCTTTGTATAATCAGTTCGTATTGTCCAAATGATGGCCTCTGTATTGTTTCTGTGGTTTGTGCGTGTCTTGCAGAGGTTTTGAAGAGAAAGATGGACGAGGAGGAGGAGCAGTGGCTGCAGGAGTTGGACGAGGATGAGTATGATGCTCTGCCAGAGGAGATGAAGGAGCGGCTTAACCAGCGGCGCAAACTGAGGTAGTGAAAAGATAACGTCAACAATTATTTCTCTCTGTTGACAGAAACAGCAAAAACTATCAACAAATACAAAACACAAACAATGAATTTATGTTTCAGTGTTTGAATGTCTCATGAGCTAATACCAGGAAATAGACAGGTCCCAACATGGCAATATAAAAGCATATACGTTCAGTAAATGTCCAAGTAAGGAAGCATAAAAACCTTAAATACAGCAGCAACAGTCAATGTTGGGCCTCTTGAACCAAGTGTAGAATTAAAACCATCTTAGAGCTGACTGTTTAACCCAGAATGCCTTAGGCCGGTCATGTAATTTTAAAATCATTTTAGTTCAGCTTCCACATATGATCTACAGTGGATCAGACCAGTAAAATAATAACATAAATATAAATATAAGTAATGACAGCTACACGTTTTCTTTGTTTTAGTGTAAAAAAATATGTATAATTATATTTAAATATTTACATTTATAAATTATTCTGTAAAAATGTGACCAACCTGAAATGTCTTAAGAGAAGTTAGTGCAGCTTAAACATAATTTTGTCGATGTTTCTTGAATTTTTACTATTAATTTTTGCTAGTTTTTGTTTGTAGTTTTGTATTTTGTTCATATTTATCACATTTTTGTTCATTTTTGTGCATGTTTTGGTGTGTTTTGTTGCTTAGTTTGTTCATAAATGTAGAGTTTTTTGTTGTTTTTGTATACCTCTGTTTACTTTGGTCATATTTGTTGATTTTTTTTTTTTTGGATACTTCTTTTTATTTTGGTCATATTTCTCAAATTTTGGTTCAGATTTGTACGTGTTGCTGTTGTTACACTTTATTTTGTTCATATTTGTTTACTTTTTCTTTTATTTTTTTGTTTATATCTGTACATTTTGTTTATATTTCTCAAATTTTTTAACATGTTCTCATATTGATTCATTGTTATTTTTTGTTTATTTCTGTAAATTTTTCACGTATTTTTGAACATGTTTCGTTCTTTTTCATATTTTCACATATCTATCGACTTAACCCGGTGCAGACTGAAGAAAAGAGATCTCAAACGGATGGAGAAAGAGCAGGAGGAACTAAGGCAACAGGAGGTGAAAAGGCTTCAAGACGAAGAGTTGAAGAGGAGGAGTAAAAAGGACGCAAAGAAGGAAACCAAAGACGTGACGAAGAAGAAGAACTTACTGGAAGGAAAGCAGGTTTGTATGAACAAATGAAGAACTCAGGTATGGTATATCCAGGTCAGATGTCTTGAAATATACTTTTTTTCCCTTATTGTTTTTTTCTCCAGTCAACGGAACCACTGGACGGACGTAGAAGGTCTTCCATTAAAAACTCTAAAGAGTCACTAGTGGACGCAAAAGACCAAAATAACTCAATGGAAGCTGCAGACGACTGTAAGTCTAATGCTGGTCGTAAAGACTCTAAAACTGAGCTTTCCATGTCAGGGTGATCATTTCTGTCGTTTTCTGATACAGCGCAACATAACAAAGATGATTCTCACAACGAGGCCGAAGTAACTCAAAGTCCAAACCTGGTTGAGACAGAAAAGGTGGGTTTTCTACAGAAGAGGGTTAGGGCCACCGGGAAAAAAAAAAGAAAAAATACGGTCCAATATATATTTTTCTTATTATTATTCTGAAAAGAAGTCAGAATACTGAGATTAAAGACAGAATTCTTAGAAAACAGTCAGAATTAGATGAATTAGATGAGCAAAAGGTGAGTGAATGTTATGTTTTGAAATCTGTGTACATACATTTAAAGGAAAAGCCGCTGATATTTGTTTCCCTTCTTTTTGCTCATCTAATAGTGAAATGGCTTCCTCCGGAGCCCCTCGGATGCATAAAAAGTCACCTAAATCTATCATTCTGTCAGCTTGCTGTACTCCTCCTGCATGTCATAAACCCAAAGTGACACTCTCAACAATTCAAAATTCTGAGAAAAAATGTCGGAATTCTGACTTTAATCTTGGAATTCTGACTTTTTTTCTCAGAATTCTAAATTTAATCTTGGAATTCTGATATTAATCTCAGAATTCTGACTTTGTTCTCATAATAATGATTTAAAAGATATATTGGACCTTAATTTCACCTATTTCATGTTTTTCTGTCTGATGTCACCTACCTTGTACTTTGATTTCCACTGTGTCCAGTTTGAACAGGAAGGGAGCCAGAACAGTCCCCTGTGGAACCCCACTGCTAAAATCTCAACCTGAAATGCATCTCAATGTATTTATCATTGAAGATATGACCAGCATAATCATAGTTTAAAGCAGATTAGGGCATCAAAACCAACATTTAATCGCCAAGTGCCTGAATACTCGACATCCCGTTTAGCAGATCAGCCGGACACGTTCATTTTTGCTGCTGACCTTCTTCCTATCGTGCTGTTCATCCTGCAGTCTGTTGTGGACGAGCTTCAGTCTCAATTCAGTGCTTATGAACGGAGTCGGGTCGAGGTGGACCACATCCTGCGGCACTGGGACCGGACCCGGGGCTTGTTGCTGGTCCCCCTCCCCAGCGAAGACCCCCCACCAGTCCCAGAGGTAACACAGACACCCCTACTCCTGTCGACTCAGAGAAAAACTAGTTGTTTTTTTTTCTGCAACTGCAACAATGATGCATTAAGCCAGCCATTTCAGAAAACACATTTCATTTTCCTCATGTAATCATGTGCCTCTTTTCCTAGTTTTGTTGGAATTTTTATTTACTCGAGATCATGTAAAAACAGTTAAAAGGGAAGAAGTGATGTAATATTTAATTAAAGATTAGATTAACCCATAAAGACCCAGTGCTACTTTTGTGGCTTTTCCCAAATTAATTTTCCTCTCTATTAAACCTTTCTTAAGTGATGTTATCCTCTGTATTTTGTGTTTTGTTTTTTTTTTGTGAAAATCTGGTATTTTTCTGCATTTCATTCACTGATCATGTAGATATTCATTAAAGCTCAGATTAAAGTTGATGATTATTTTATCAAAAACAGAGAAAACTGAAGAAAAAGTGACTTTTTCCATGAAATCTATCAATTGATCATAAACCCAATGTGTCCATCCACCGTCATCAACTCCATGGCTTTTACTGGCGAGTCAATGTTGTAGAAGTTTCCATGGTAACTACGGAGCCTCTGAAGGTCCAAATGGGTCATATCTGATGACTGTGAAAAGATGAATAACTGTATTTTACACCAATTATCCACATGTATTGATAGGATTAGTGGATCAGCAGGTATTAAACAGTTTAGATCAGTAGATGGTTTTCATCTGTTTGTCTTTTAGTGGTACATTTATGAGAATTTAACTGCCCTTTCTTGTAAATAACCATTGTAGTTTAATGTAGAATGCCTTGTGTCTTGCTTCTTCTAGTAAAACCTATGAGTTTATCTTCCTTTTTTGTTTTTTTTTAATCTGTTTCTACTCAGCTTTGTCATTTCTTTACTTGTAAAAAAAAAAAAAAGCTGGTCGCAGAAGAGCCTGTTTCTGTCACAGCTGATAACCGTTTGTTATTCATGTAACTGTGTTAATAGCGTTTTCCTGACACACTCATCAAGTTTCTCTTGTATTTGAGTAAAGGAATCCGAAACCTCATCTATCGTTATTTCTACAGACTCCAGTCGGCAAGAGGAGCAAAAAAGCCACGGCCAAAGTCTTGTCTCCCATACCGAGTCAGACGGTTCTCCAGGCAGAGGCTGACGTAGAAACCACCAAGGCGCTTCAAGCAGCCGCCGTTCCTCACATCGCACTGAAGCGAACAGAAGAAGACGCCCCAAACGCCGTGGAGCTCCTCATAGGCGCCGCTCTGCCTCGGCTGGATGAAGTAGGTCCAACCACCGTTAGCCTCATAAGCCTCTTACAGCCAGTTACCCCCAGCAGCCACAGTTCCATCTGTGTTGCCATGGTAATGCTACACAACGCTTGCATCATTATCCTCCTCCTTTACATCCATGTGATCAGAAGAACGTCAACTAAAAATTAGCACAAACTTTTTTTCAGTGTTAGTTTTTGTTCATTTACTGAATTATTTTATTTTTATTAAATATATTCTTCATTTTCTTGATAATTTTGCTCATTTTTTTCTTGTTCATTTTCATTAATTTTGTTGTACGTTTCCAATTGCATATTGATTTTTCTTATTTTTTATTAACGTTCTTGATTACGTTGTCATTTTTTTTGTTAATTTGGTCATTTTCCTGAAAATTTTGTTAATTTTCAATGACTTTAGTCATTATCTTCCTCTTTATGCTTATTTTTGTTCAGTTTCTTGTTCATTTTCCATCTCTTATTCATTTCTTGTAATTTTTCTTCATTTTTTCAGTGATTTGGTTCAAATTCCTTATTACCTTCATGCTACAACAACTTAAATGGTCAAATCTGTCAACCAGTTTAACGGTCTGAGACCAGCATATGTCAGGAATAATTTAATAAAACGATGAGACAAACTCTGCATTGCTAAGTTAACTACGCTAAGCTAACGCTAAGTAGAACTAACAGTACAAGGATTATTTCTAACGATAAAAATCACTGAACAACACAAAGAAGAACAAAAATAAAGGTCACATTATAAATAGATGATGTATTTGTGGTTTTCTGGTCAGAATTTGGTTTGAATGAATGAATCTTCTGCTATTGATGCTAATCAATAGCAGAAGTTTGTGTTGCGTTGAAATGTTTCCCACAGGAAACACATGGACCAGGTTTTAACAGGTTAAACCACATAAGCAGCTTGCATTCATTATGTCCATGTCCTCCTCAGGTGTTGGACGAGCTGGGGTCGGGACCCAGCGGCCCCCCCATCCCCCCACCTGTCACCTTCTCCATGGTCCCCTTCCCCAAAAGCAGGTCCATCGGTCCACCGGCCTCAGATCGATTCACCTTCCTGCTTCCATCAGAGCAAGAAGATCAGGGCGACGACAAGGATGAAAGCGTAGCAGTGAAGGTGGAGGTAGCGAAAGTACGTAAAATTCCAGAAAAAAGCACAAGCTGAAAGACGAAAAACTGATTTAACTTGATTACTGGCTCTGAAATCTACTCAAATCACTTCTGTTTTTCCCTGTTTGTAGTTTTTCTGAAACATAAAAACAAACGTCTCCAACCACTGTCATTCATCCAACTCCATGGGCTGTGGAAAGTCATGACAGATTGGAGATGTTGTCTTTATTCACTTCCACTTTTGAATTCAGGACAAAGATAAAAAGGGCAGAGAAAGTCAGAGGAGCAAGAGGCGAGCTTCAGCTAAGACTAAAGCCAAGGCCTCGGACCGACCCCGATCTCCTGCATCGGTCGCTGATGGCACCGCGGCAGAACCAGACCAACGCCAAGGAAATGTGGAGCTGAAACGCAGCCAGAGGCAAAGAAAACACATCACGCCCCTCTCCTGTTCTTCCACATTGTGTTTCACCTACATAATGTTTGGATTTGGTTCTCCGTTGCAGTGTGACAACATTCCGATGGGTGGTCCCAGCCAACAGTGAGGTGGTCCTAAAGATCTGGTTCTACTCAGACGCCCCAGGGACGTTTGAGCAGATGTTCAGCTTTGAACTGTTGGGGACGCAGAGACTCTACCAGCTGGCCTGTAAAGCCACCAGCTCCTATCCAAGCATCTGCAAAGAACACAGGTGGTTCCACCGATTCATCTGCAGGAACCTCACCAACATGCTCAACCTCACACATATAAATAAATAACTGTGTTCTTAAGGTGTTATTTTAGTGCCTTTCTTCTGAGAAGGCAGTGGGATACTTTGAGTGCAGAAAAATATATTGAACAAGTATGCAAATTATATTTGGAGGAAAAATGAATAGGGGAAGTAATATGCCATGGGCAGCATTTTAACCTAATATCCGTCAAAAGTAATAATATTTACCATAAAATACTTCCTTCATGTGGCGTATTACTTCCCCATTGACAGTGAAAGTTTGCATACATGTCTGGGATGGTGCAGTCGAACTGGGGCTGCAGCAGCCCATGAGAATTAATCTCCTCTGAATTTTGTGATTGATTGACAATTGTGTCACCAACGTAACGGTGTGCACAGTTTGAGCGAGTAAGCAGATGAAGTCGAGCGAACATGAGAGAGGAGGAGTTTGGGAGAGAGCTTGGAGTGAAAGTGCATGAAAGGCGGCACGTGTTTACTGATCTGAGCAAACATGCAAAGACATTTGTAGAGCACAGAATAGAGGCTTGTTTGATCAACTTCAGGTTTTTGTTTTGTTTTTTTTTTTTGCTCTGGTTTCATTTTTCCTCCAAATATCATTTCCGTACTAGCTCAATCTATTTTTCTGTGCTCAAAGTGTCCCACTGCCCTCTCAGAATAAAGGCCCAAAAACGACACCATATGTTCTCTGTTTGACCACAGGACTCTATTTGCTCACAGTAAGAAGGTTCCGCATGTAGAAGACGTCCACCACAGAGCCTATGTCATAAACCCTGGATTCTTTGAGTTTGGACCTTTACTCTGCAGCAAAACCAGAGACAGGTGAGTGTCAACGACGTTAACATGAACCAGCATGGATTAACCCTTTACTGCCCTAAATTTAGTCACAACTATATAAAATAAATCATTTCCGTTGTTGCTTTGACACAGATGCTAAATTAAGAGTAGATTGTTAATTTCAATATAACGTACAGTAACTATAATAATGCAAATTAATGACTTTAGATATCATGATCATAATTGTAAAGGGGTGTCAAACATACGGCCCACCAGAGTCCAACCCCCCCCCACTGGATGAATCTGTTTGAAGCGAATGTTACACTGAAGATCCTAATCATTGTAGTTCAGGTTCCACATTCAGTCCGATATGATCTAAAGAAAAATACTACAAACTTTTCTCTGTGTTTCAGTGCAACAAAATTTCTGTTACATGAAAATATTTACATGTACAAACTATCCTTTCACAAAAAAATGTGAATAACCCAAACAAATATGAACAACCTGAAATATAAGAAAAATAAGTGTAATTTTACCAATATTCTGCCTGTTACTAAATGTTTTGTGTATTTGTAGATCCACTGTGATCTGTATGTTGTAATGCACGTGTGTAAATGATAAACTGAGACAGAATACTGATACAATTGCACTTATTTTTCTTAAGAAATTTCTGAAGGTTCAGGTCATTCCCATTTTTTGCAGTAAAACAAAGACAAATTTAGAGTTGTCACTATTTAGAGGCTGTTGTGCTGTATGAGTCTGACACCCATGTAATAATAATTCAACAAATTTTCCAATCTCATGTGTAGATTATTTTATTGATGCTACTATTGATCAGTTATTCCAATCAACAATCAGACAAAACAAAAATGATCCAAAACTCAGTAGAATGCTATGAAATTAGTAACAGGGTGTTGAAATTGATCCGTGAATGTCAGGGATCATAGATGACCAGGGAACATAATGTCGCTGTCGGGAGGAAACGTTCTAAGTGAAATTTTTTTTGGGGGGGTCATAAAACGATTGGTCTGTTTTCAGATTGGCCTGACAGTTTTAAAAATATTTAAGCAATGAAAAGTGTTGAAAAAGGCTTGTGACTACATCTCTTCATTCATTTATTTAGAATATGCATTGTTTTTCCGGTTTGTTTTCTAAAAAATAATTGTTTTGGACTTACGAGGGTTCCGCCCAACAGTGACGATATATTCATTCACAGTGTTGAACCAGCGCCTCCTTACAAAAACAGTGGAATGTGGAGGTGAAGTCACGATAATAGTCTACAAGGGGTTAACACTGTGGATGTTTTTGTGTCCGTCATGTAGATACAAGGAAAACAAGTATCCAGAGAATACGGAGAGGCTCGTGATCCACAACGTTTCAGGTCTAGAGGCCGACATCCAGTTCCGGTTTCAGCACGACACCCAGGCCACCACATATCTGCTCGACCCCCCCACGATGACTCTGAAACCGGACCAGAAGCAGGTGCAGAGTCTATTAACAAAGCAATTTTCAGTGAAACTTTTTGTGAAAATAGAAAATGTTAATAATTTAAAAGCATAGAAGATAAAAAGATTTGAACAACTTTAATCTATAGCAGTGTTTCTCAATGGGGGCGGTACCATATGGAGTCAAAACAAGGACTTCAATGTTTGATATTGAAAATAAAATTTTGAAAACACGCCCTGAAAACTGAAAAAAGAAACACTGGCATTGAAAAACGTGTGTTGTAAAAAAAAAACAAAAAAAAAACCTGTAACGGCATCAGAACAGTGATAACGTTTCACTGAAGTTTAAAACACAGACATCAAATGTTACATTATTTCGTTTTTGAATTAAAATCATACCATTTTTGTTTGGTGCCACTGCTTTATCAGTGACAGTTTATAATATAATGATATTTTTCTTTTTTGATCATTTTTTTTACGCTGTTTGTGGTTTTTCAGTTTCAACTTTCTGTCACCTTTTTGGCGTGGAGGGGAGGGGCTTCGAGGGCATGATTTGCATATTATTTACGTATTGAAAATAGTGACGCGCAGTTCAGTTGGCTGGACTAGACAGTGGGCACATATCAAGGCACTGGCATGGATTCTACAGCTGCCCCGGTTCTCATGCCACATGTCATTTTCACCTGTGGCACAAAGCATCGGTATAAGCCCGCTGTCTCCCTGAGTCCCATCCGTCCCCTCCGTTGTTGAAAATTTGTGTGATTGGGGCGGGGGGGCAGGAGGCTTCTGATGCCGTTAGTGGGTGTTTGTTCAAAAAAGGTTGAAAAACACTGATCTATAGTTACAAATGAAATAAACCAAGGCTACATGTGTAATGTTTGAAGAACCCAGAGGTTTTGTAATGCAATGATTGTTTTTTATGGGAGAAATACCGAAACTGTTAGCACCCAGTTCATGTTTTGTTGTTTTTTTCTTTTTTTCTTTTTTACACTTTTGTACGCATAAAATAAGAAATACGGAAAGGACTCTAATAGATAAAATATGTATGACTTGCAGTGTTGAAGATATCTTGTCACCATTTCCAATAAAAACAAAAGGGAAAAAAAAAAGAAACTCAAAAAGCCCTTGGAGAGCGTAGACCTCCGTCAAGGCAGATCCCCCCCCCCCCCGCCCATCCCTGATCACCACCAAAATTTAATCATTTGTTCCTTGTGCCAGTGTCAACATTTCCTGAAAATTTCATCAAAATCTGTCCATAACTTTTTGAGTTATCTTGCTAACAGACAAACAGACAGACAGACAGACAAACCCCAATGAAAACATAACATAACACAACCTAATAATAAACCAAGGCCTAAAATGTGATCACTATGAAATAAATGTGCATATTTTCAGGGGATTTAACTGAAGAAACCACCACTTTTTTTCAGCATGTGTTGTAGGAGTTTTTGGATTGCCAAACCAGGCGTATATGAACTAAACTCCTTCAACATTCACTCTTTGTTGGCACGTACACACTTAAGATACAACTGGGAAAAGAATTTCTACAAACCCAAGTGCTAGCCTCTTTCTTTTAATCAGACATTGTGAGATTTTATTGAGATTCTTAATTTGGAATTGTTTGGGTTGCGTTTCGTCGTGGGAACAGAGTTGAACCGGCACAGGCCTTCGAGTTCCGCTGTTTTAGTCATGATGTTTTGTCCTGGTAGGAGTTGACGGTGTGGGCCTACCCAACCAAACTGGGACAAATCAAGGACAGCGTAGTGTGCTGCGTCAAGGACAACCCCGAGCCCGTCGTCGTCCACCTGTCCTGCTGGGGCGTCCGTCCAGAGCTGGATCTGGACAGTAAGCACCTGGCCTTCGATCGGATTCTAGTGCACAGGTAAGCAGAGTAGACCACCATGTCTGAACCCACACACCGAACACAGCAGTCATCCTACAGACCCATCCGTCTTCCTTAGGAGGGACAGCCGAACCGTGAACCTTCACAATAAGACGGCTCTCCCAGTTTCCTGGAGGCTGCAGGGTGTGGAGGAGCTGGGCGATGGCTTCAGCGTTCCACAGGACCACGGCGTCGTCCCGCCCAATTCCTGTTTCCCTCTGAGTTTGCACTTCAGGGCCAAGAGACCACTGCACATCAAGAGGATCATACGTATGGAGGTAGGATGGATGGATGGACGGATGGAGGAGTGGATGGATAAATTAATGGATGGAGGAGTGGATGGATGGATGGATGTACAGACGAATGAGTGGATGGATAGGTGGACGGATGGACCAATGGGTGGATGAGTGGATTTACGGATGGATGGATGTACGAATGGATCTACGGATGGATGATGGATGGATGGATGATGGATGGATGGATGATGGATGGATGGATGGATGGATGGACAGACAGACAGATGGGTGGATGGATGGTGGACGGATGGACCAATGGGTGGATGAGTGGATTTACGGATGGATGGATGTACGAATGGATCTACGGATGGATGATGGATGGATGATGGATGGATGATGGATGGACAGGCTCTAACTCACCTGTTCCTTTTACTCGTCTGTTAATTTCATTTCTTTTTGACTTCTGATCCTTTTTTGACGGTCTTCTCAGTCTTATTAATCATCATCATATTTGATTTAATCTTTCTGATCGCTTGTTCTTTTACTGATCCACTCCTCATCTTCATTATTATTTTATGAGGGTTTATTCTACATTTTACTAATTTCCTGGTCTTTTTTGTTTGTTTGTTTTGGCTGAATCCTGTACCTGACTGTGCAAGATTATAATTGCAGTTTTGTCCTTTTTGATACATTTCATTTCCACCTCAGTATCAACAACAGCGACAACGATGCCAAAGTGTTTCAGCTCTGAAAACGTGGATCTTTTTTTGTTGTATATGGTAAATACAGCATATCCTGTGTGTTTTCTTTCAGGTCTCGGACGTTGAGAAGATTCTGGGCGTCGTACACACAGAAAATATTCACGTCTCAGCTGAAGCCTATGATATCGCTCTGGATATCACACCAGGTAGAACATGCAGCCACTTATACGCATTTAATTTGGGAATTGAATAGTCTTCTAAGGCTTTTGTCCACACTAATATGTTCAATTAAATGCATACCTGTTACTACAGTTATACTTTTAGAAATGCTGCTGACTCGTTGGCAGATGTATTGTGTTGTCTAGTGTTGTCTGTACCGGTCAAATACAACGGGACTTTAGAGAAAACAACCAAAATATGAAAACGACCTGATGATGTCATGGAACCGATAATCCCATCCCTGGTCATCATACTTATGTCTATATCGTAAAAAATCTTATGTCTAGCATTTTTATCCTCCTGATCATGTGATTCAGAAATGAATGTTGAAACTTTGCAGACAGAGTTTGTTTCAGTCCAGTTGAAGGTTGAGACTGATGAGGCTCCACCAACACTAACACCTGATTGGTTCAAAAGTTCACTGATGAATCTCGTCCCTCCCTCTTGCTGCTTCGACAGGCCTGGACTTTGGAACCATTCGAGTCTTTGAAGAGGCCAAGCTGCCCCTCAAGATGAAAAACCAAGGAAAATACGAAATAGCTTACAAGTGAGGAGAACCTCTTGTTTCGGCTTTAAGTTTCAGTTAATAATAATTGAAGATTGAGTCGGGTTTGGTTTTTTTTGTGCTTTTTATGTGAGGTTCACGCTGAAGCAGATCGGCCCGACCCAGCCAAACCTCGACTCCCTGCTCAGCGTGGCGCCCCCGAGTGGCAGCGTGATGCCCGGCGACAGGCACATGGCGGTCCACGTCCTCTGCAGACCCAAGAGGGAAGTGGTCCTCAGGGAACAACCCGTCCTGCTTTGCCAGGTATTTATGATCACGTTTCAACTCAGTCCGTTCCATGTGCAGGGTTCGAACGGGTGCTCGAGATCCTTGAAAATGTTTGAATTCCAATCTTGTGTTTTCGAGGTTTGGAAAGTGCTTGAATTTTAGTTAAAATGCTTGAAATTATAACCCTGTGAGGAGATTAATTAATTTATTTTTAATATTAACTCGAGCCAAAGCTACTTACAGAGACGTGATGCATTTACAGAAATTAAACTTCCCAGGTGTTCTCAGGTCGACTCCAGGTACATTTTTATCTTAATCTTTGTCTTGGTGTGAGTGTGCCTGAAGAACACCGTTTTTTTGGGAGGATAAAACTTTGTGTTCTTTAATTTCTAAACTGTTTTGCTATTATGAAACATAATTTTAGATGTTTAAAGCATAGTATGTCAATAGCCGCTTGTCCATTGACCCTCAAATTGCGCAAATATAACTTGCACATAAAAATGTACCTAATGGAAAAACGACAATTTCGCCAAAAGTCTCATTTTTCGATTAAACGTTTTTGCGCTGGCAAGAGGTGGTTTTTCGGGCGTAGCGCAAATGGTATATCATGCAAAACTGCAATAGAAAGACCTTTTTATGCAACTAGAGTCAGGTGAATTAAAAAAACCGGATGTTGACGTACGATACACCAAGCAAAGAAGAAGAAACAACAGATCGCAGTATGTGTGGACACACCAGGAAACCCAATCATTTTTTAATTTAGTATGAGATAGAGGGGTAATATATAATAATAATGAATATATCTGTAAATCAACACCATATTTACGTTTGTCGCCATGTTTATGGAATGACTTCTTGTGTGATCTCGCAACAATAAATGAACAAATCATCGCATTTGTGATTTAATGGAAAAAATGACATTATGCACTTCTGTTTTTTTGACATTTAGTAAATATCAGTAAAGTTTTCCGCAGATGTCAAATGGAAAAGCAACTAATGTGATAAAAAGTGAAAAAAATAATCCTGAGTATTTGTATTCCTGTCGATGTGTCTTACTCCAGAGGTAAGGTGAAAATGACCCTTAAAAGTGCTTGAATTTGACCTTGAAACTTGTGTACGAACCCTGCATATCCATACGTACACCAGGCAGCTGAGACTGAACGGTGCATGTGACGCCGATGTTCTCTGCAGGTGATTGAACCCAGGTTTGGGAGTGGAGAAGAAACCATCGCTATCATACCCATCACTGTTTCGGTCCAGTCCGTCTTCTCCAGGTCAGGACATTTTTATATCGACAGGATGCACTTGATATAATTGGTCCTAAAGTCCTAATATTTACAAACTGCACTCACTGAGCTCTCGGGTCTTTACTTCAGGATAAAACATTTTTTGGACAACTTTTTACTTCCACTCTCTACATTTCAAGACAGATATCTGTACTTTCACATCCTTTCATTTCCAGAACAGGCTGGTTTTCATACATCTACTGAATATGATCACTTATGTTGATTGTGCAGAACACAGATCTTAACAGTAAAGTAAAACCCATGTAGTTTTATGTTCAGCTAATGATATATTTTAATGTAAAAGTCATTTTTTCCTCTGTTTTCTCTGTTTTGTTATAATAATTTTGAATTTACTCTGAGTTTTAATGAACATATACATAATCAGTGAATCAAATACAAGAAAATAGATGAAAAATACAAAATACAGAGGTAATATTATAATAAATGGTGAAAACTCTCTTTGGAAAGATTCAATGTATAGAAAAATTCAAAGGTTATTATATCAGAAACAGAAAATACTCAAGAAAAAGTAACTTTTTCATTAACTGAACATAAACCCAGTGCGTCCATCTACTGTCACTGATCCAACTCCATGGGTTTTACTGGTGAATCAATGTTGTAGGAGATGATAGTGTTGCCACGGTAACTACAGAGCCTCTGAACAACCAAATGGGTCATATCTGATGACCATGAAAAGATGACAAACTGCATTTTTCATCAATTATTTACATGCATTAGTTGGTTTAATGGATCGACAGGTATTAAACAGTTTAGGTCAGTAGATGGTTTTGGTCGATGTTGGATGTTTGGGTCTTTGAGGGTTAAACTTGCTTCTCCTCCAGGTACAAGATCACACCAGCATCTGAACTGGACTTCGGTCCACTGGTCTACGGCTGCAAGAAAAGCCAGAGCTTCAGTATTGAGAACACAGGAGTGTTTGAGACCCGCTTCGCCATCTTCCCCATGAGCACAGACCCAGTCCCAGCCGCAAGACCAGGGTAGGAAACACATCAGCCCCTTTTTCACCACAGGAAAACCTCAGCACATTTCCAACCAAGATACCCAGAAAAATGTTCTCCCTTGATCCCAAACTCCCCCCCCAAAAATTGCTAGTTCACTTGTTTATTACATTTATACAAGATTCACTTTGTGATCATTTGTAAAATGGAGAAGTGGATGATGATGACGTCCATTTGTCTAATACGATTTTTTGCACTTTTGAGCGTATTTGTCTCGCTCCTACAAGTGCGTTGCAATCATTGGTCCATCCATCTGAATAAAGAGCGTATTCAGCAGATGCTCTCATAACAGCCTGGACCTTGTTGAACGTATTTACTGAATACGCTCAAATAAATTCAGCAGGACTTTGAGTTGGCATCTGGAAACGTCCGAGCCTCGTTTGAATACATTTCCAAGAACTTTGAGATGGAAATGTAAACCACACAGATTAGCAGGAATCCTTTTACCCAGTAGAAGCATTCCTTGTTCCTGGGAATCCGTTGCAAAAGGGGCAAAGGACAGTGATATTTGGAATGGAGAATGGAATACCTGCTTGTTTCTTCCTCTTTCTTCACCAGAGGGTGACCATGTTATGCAGCTCTTGTCATTTTCGTTCATTCATTCGTTTATTTATTTGTTTCATTCATGGTTGTGCATTTCATCAACAGACATTCAATAATCATCAGGTGACAGAATAACAGAATAAAGATGATGCAGAAGTCTGTTCTGAGCCACTGTAGAAACATGGCCGTTATTTAAGAGCAGATTCAGCTATTTACTGATGAAATGTCATATTTATTTCCTTTCTAATGTCAGTATTGGTTTTTTGTTGCATGGCTGCGGTAGTCAAATAATCAGGTTACAGCTCAAAATTGTACTTTGGTATCACTAAATGAATCGGAATCAATCAATTAATACTGAATCAAATCGAATTGTGATTACTCTATTCAAAACCTTATGAATCGAAATTGAATGGATTAAGGAAATTAGCCATGATACCCAGACCTACAATACAGTGTACTGTAATCTAACAACTTTCCTTGGGTATGAAGCATGAAAGTTGAGTAAGATTTTGCTTGAATGGATGTAGATAAAGTGAGATGCTGTTTGCCCGTGTCCTGCCTCAGAGCTTTAGGTCAGAGTAAGAAGGGACCTCCGAACCAGTTGGTCAAACCAGCCGGCGCCGGCAGCAAACTGAGAGCCGACTCCTTCCACCGAGACATGGGCACCACCCAGGTGAGAGGGAGGCTGTGTGTGGAGATCAGAAAAAGAGCTGTGACGTTTACTGACCTGACTATGATGCACCGCATCATGCCTCTAACTCTGCCCCCCAGAATCGCATCACCACGGGGGTCTTCTCAGTGTTTCCCTGTACCGGGGTCTTGCAGCCGGGGTCTCAGCAGGTGGTGACGGTCGACTGTGTAGGTGAACAGGTAGGAGGATGGAAACAGGGGTTGTTGATCGACGTCAGCGACCGCGACCCTTCGGACCAACCGGAGGGGATGTCGTACAGACTGATGGCTGAAGTCTACAGGCCAGGTGGGACACGCATGGTCTGCGCTCAAGGTTCAGTCTGTGATATGTGGTGACTTCTACCACTGCCAGAACTAGGGAAGAGAAATGATAAAAACGAGCAATTCTGGTTCCCATATCGATCGATCGAAAAGGCTTTGTTTGCATTGACTCTTGAATACCAAACGTTCACTAACATTTTGTATTTGTTTTGAAATAAACTCCCAGAGGGTTCTAAAGGTGTAGTTGAAGGAGCGTTAGATCTACCTGCTGGTCCTCTGAGCCTGGTCGTCATGGAGATTATCCATAAACAACAGTAAAACAGATTGTCACAGTGAAATGACGCTAACATTAACAGTATCGACCGAACCCGGAAGCAGCCAGTCAGAGGTGTTCCATTGGTGCAGTTTGATTGGATGCAGTGGTTAAATGTTCATGCATGTTTGGACGTATTTAACCCTTTGTTGTAACTGTTGTAAATGGTCCTAGTGTCATCTTTACTGGTCAAATACAACCAGACTTTCGCAGAAACAACCAAAATACACAAATGACCTGATGACACATGTGACCTGATGACGTAGCAGAGCCGATAAGTGGAATCGTTACGCAAGCAGACTAATGATTCCAAGGAACTGAGCTACTAGAACCAGTTCTCGATTCCCATCTCTAGCTAGAACTGCTACCAACTGAAGAACCCCCCCCCCCACCCTCACCGACACACTTGTTAGAGATGGCGGGGTTGGTCCAGTCTGGCCACCGTAGAGGAGGGTGAGGTGAGGTGAGGGGCGTTCACATGTTTGAAATCTGCAACCGCACCACTAGATGCCACTAAATATCATATTCCTCTTGTAATTTTCACATTGACACATTGACTGACAGGACAAAAAGGATTTTTCATGTGAACTTTCCTGTATCTGATTCTTGTGTTTTTCAATCTCCAGGCATAGTGTCTGACGTAAACTCGGTCTTTGAGGAGTACTACCTGTGCCACGACAGCAGCCAGCTCTCCTCTGAGCAGTTTTCCAACGCTGACGGCATTTACATCATCGACGAGAACAAGTTTGTTTTCAACAAAGTGCTGGTGGGGCGAACCGCCAAAGCCCGCTTCAAACTGAAAAACAGCAGCAAGGTGCCGTGTACGCTGAGTCTGGCCATCAAACATGTCGGAGCGAAGGTAGGGGGGGTAAAACCTGGACACGTCAACACAGGCTCATCACTGCTTAGAGCAGGTATAAAATGTGTTTTATTCCCTCACAGATTTCCCCTCATGTGGACATGTTTTCTTTGTCCTCTCCGACTGTGTGCGTACCCGGACAGTCTCAGGCCTTTGCTGTGGTCAGCTTCACACCACAGGCCGTTCAGTTCTACAGCGCTGCGTTCGAGGCCACACTGGAGGGAACCAGCAGGTATTCTACAAAACCAGAGAACGCTAAACTGCTGTTTATTGGGTTTTAAACTTGTTTTTTTGTTTTTTTTTATTGGGTTTTAACTTAAGTTTATTCGGTTTTAAATTCCTTTCTATTAGGTTTCAAACTTCTTTTTATTGGCTTTTTTTACTATGTTTCTTGGGTTTTTAAGTCCTTTTTATTAGTTTGTAAGCTTTTTTTTAATTTGGTTTTTAACTTAGGTTTATTGAGTTTTTAACTTGTGTTGTTTTTCATTGGTTTCAACTCACGTTTATTGTGTTTTAAACTCCTTTATTTACTAGGTTTTAAACTTGTTTTTATTTTGTTTTTAACTTAGGTTTGTTGGGTTTTAAACTTTTTTTTTTTTTAAACTCTGTTTTATTGGGTTCTTAACTTCTTTTATTGGGTTTTACTGCCCTTTTATTTGGTTTCAAACTGCTTTTTCTTGAGTTTTAAGCACCATTTTATTGGGATTTTAACTTCTTTTTTTGGGTTAAAACCTCTTTTTATTGGGTTAAGTTTCTTTTTACACAGCCATTTGTTTATGGACCCATCTCTCTCTCTCCCTCTCTTTCTTTCTTATCTTAAGTACTGGTTGGTGGAACTTTATTTTCTTGTACTTTGTCTATGGTCGACTCATATCTTGGTTTCATGTTATGGGTCATTGTGTTTTGAGAAATGTCAAAGGGACATCCTCATCCTCATCTTCTGACTGCAGATGAAACCTCCCTATGTGTATTAATAAAGTAACCTGTAGCAGCTGCAGAACTCCACATTAATGACTTTATGGACGTGCTACTTTGTGGGTCTGCATTTGTTCTTCTGCTGCATTCAGAATGACTCCCACGTTCAAGAGCAAGGTGCTGGAGTTTGAGCTGACGGGGGAAGCGACTCTACCCAGCGTTTGCGTGGTGCGTCCAGTTGTGAAGGATGGCGGAGGAAGCCCGGCGCTTCAGTTCAGGCGTGTTCTGGTTGGACGGAGGCGAACGCTGCCCCTCGTTCTGCTAAATGATGGAGTCGTTCCGGCTCAGGTCAGAGGAAGCGTCTGTAAATCCAGCAGACGTAGAAGGGCGTACGTATGTGTTGTGAATGAACAGATGTTTGCGACTGTCGGTTTCTTGCAGGTCCAGGTGGACATGTTGGATAAACAGGGAGTGTTCACCCTCAAAGCTGCGCCTGGAAATGATTTCAGTTCCATCACCACCACAGAGCTCCAGAGCACCACTGATCCAGGTAAAGTCTTATGAATATAGTGGTTTTTGGACTAAATGTTTGGTGTGTAATAATGAGCCTTTATGCTAATAGAGTTATTATTATTAACAATAATAAACCTGAACATCCACCAGCGGCCAAAAGCATCTACTGATGTAACTGTTTAATACCTGGTGATCCAATAATCCTATCAATACATGTAAATAATTGGTGTAAAATACAGTTTGTCATCTTTTCATGGTCATCAGATTTGACCCATTTGGCCATTTGTGGAAACACAGTCATCTTCTACAACACCGATTCACCAGTAAAACCCATGGAGTTGGATCAATGACAGTTAATGTTCAGTTAATGATATATTTAGTTGAATTACGTCACTTTATTCTGTTTCTAATATATTAACCTTTGAATTTACTTATGAACATCTACATGATCTGTTTATTAAATATCGGAAAATACATGATTTACACCGAAAAATGCCAAATACAGAGGATAATATTATAATAAGTAGTAATAAATCACTAATAATGGTAATGGTTAAAAAAAAAAAAAAAAATTTGCCACAATCAATGATGTACAAAATAAAGAACAAATTGAACAAAGTAACAAGAAATGAACAAAATAGTAAATAATGAAAAGTATGAACAAGAGATGAAGAAAATGGTGAATTAAATTAAGAAGATGGATCCAAATAATGCGCTAAATGAACAAAATACTGATGAAATAATGAAGAAAATGGTTGAAAAGATGCAAAAACAACAAACAAATGGCCGTCTGGGTTCTGTGACATTGATTCATGGAGTTTGACAAATAACAGTGGATAGAGACACTTGGATTATGTTCAGTTTTTGTGGTTTTTCTCTGTTTTGATTTAATAACCTTTGAATTTACTCTGAGACTTAACAAGCATCTACATGATCAATTAATTAAATATAGGAAAATCTATGATTTACACTGAAAAATGCTAAATACAGATTATAATATTACAATAAATGTTCCTAAATTCATCAGGTTGGTTATGACTGCCATTGACTTTATAATCTGTGAAAAATGGGAATGGTATTGTAATGGACATTGAAGTGGTTTCTTTGGGATTAGCTCTATCCCAGTTTGTTCGTCCTGTATAATGTGGTGGTAACGGTCCTGGTCCTGGTCCTGGTTCCACAGGGCACCAGCTGGTCCACAGAGCCACCGCCAGGCTAAACGTCAACGAACAGATCGAGTTTGAGGTCGGCTTCTGCTCTGACGTTCCCCAGAGCATCGAGGCCAAGATGACTCTGCAGGTGGAGGACAACGTCTACAACAACACCGTCATACCGGTGACCGCAGAGGCGTATCAAGAAACCGTCTCTTTGGACAACATTGGAAGGTCATGGGCAACGGATCGGCCAGAGGACGATGACGGTAAGGGAGGGAATGGCAAGGAGGTGGGATGGCTGTTGGGTTGTTACTGCTTTCTTTTCGCAGAAGAAATATTGATGTATGATGATTTTACAGCAGTTTTTTGTTCATGTAGATTTTTGGTCACAGGGTAGTGAATCAGGCAACGTTCAGACTGCAGGCAAATGTGGCCTAAATCAGATTTTTTTTGCCCATATGTGACCTGTATCTGATCCGTTAAAGACAGTTTGAACAGCACAAATCCGATGTTTTCAAATCTGACCCAGGCCACTTTCATATGTGGTCCTAAATCCGATACGTACCTGATATTTTGCAGTGTGACCAGGTCGCATTTATGCAACCTATGCAACCGTCATCGAAATGCAACAGACATCACAATTTTGTGTCCCAGGAGTGTTTCCTTCTGTAAACACAGTGTGTGTCTGCGTGGTCACGTATGACATCAGGACCTCTTGTGCATGCGGGTCGCTTCAGAGTCGCAATAAGTTCATACTCAAAACTGATAGAAGTTGCATTTAATATGTAACATGAACGAGCAGACAAAAAAATTGGATTTCACAAAAAAAAAAAAAAAAAAATCCAAATTGTGCATTAAGACCTGCTGTCTGAACGTAGCCTTAGAGGATAAACAAGAGTCGAACAGAATGAACTGGCTTTTTTGCTGAGATACTTTTTCTTTTTTATTGCATTATTGTAACTTTGCAACGTTTTAAAGGTAAACGTCTTGACCTGATAACTGTTACAAATGAAGTTAAACAGATGACTGTTGAACATCGTCACCAACATAAACCAGTTCATCATCAGCAAAACAAAGAGTCGACTTCCTCAAAAATGACAGAGGAAGAAAAAAGGGATGGCATTCATTCTCATCACATTCCTCTTCTTTAACACATATCTTTATTAAGGTTTTTACACATTACATATATTTTCTGACATGAATACATCATAGTGTGTGGGTCTCCCTTAAACATAACCCCCCAGAACCCCCCCCCCCAAGACCACCTCTGAATTTTGCAACAGCAGTGAAAGTAAATAAAATAATAATTGACAGGCAATATAAGTAATAGTGACTTGAGTACTTCTCAACGTCCATTTTTGTGTATCTGATATATAATCAAACATCATTTAAAAAAAAAAAAAACGGGGTATGGTCTCACTTTGTAAGTTATGATGATGAGATATCAGGCCTTGATTCTAAAAATTTTAGAAATGAAGTCCATATCTTGCGGAAGATATGAGTTTTCCATTTAATTGTGTATGTGAGCCTTTCAGTAGCTCTGCAGGATGAGAGTTCAGCAATCCATGAATTCAACGAAGGACAATCAACACTTTTCCAATGTCTAGCTATAAGACGCTTTGCGTGTATTAGACAGAGGTTCACCAGCCTACTGTCATGAGTTCGAAGGGCTAAAGTTTGTGGAATAAGACCTAGAACACAGATCTCTGGGCTCTTTTTCAACTCTTTTGTTCCAGTGGTTTTTCAAGCTTCAATCAAAACTATGATATTTTCGATCACTAGTCCAAACTAATAGTGTTAATAGTATTGTATAGCACAGCAGTACCTTAATTATTTGATAATAAATGTTTCTGTTATTTTAATACTGATACTGATGAGGTCAATCCACTGTGTTTATGAACATGTTTATACAGAATGTGGTATTGTTTCTGTCTCTGTTACAGATAATTATGAAGTCATGGATTTCGGAGACTGCCACATGGGTCGGCTCTACCAGGAGAGTCTGACTATGACCAACCACAGTGAGGGCCGAGTGGTGAGGTTCGAATGGCCTCCTGCTGGACCTCAGCTCTCCTTTTCACCACAGGTAAAGCACTGGACATCACAGACAAGAAAATGTTTGAACTTGTGTCAGGACTTCTGTAACCCAAGTGGGTCCCTCTAATTTACTTCCCCTGAGCCAAAAAACTCACAAAAAGCGGGTCAAAATGTGAAATATGAGAATTAACGAGAGATTGGGTTTAACTCCAACACTGCAAAAAATCTAAATCTGACCAAGTATATTTTTCTCATTTCTAATCCAAATATCTCATCACACTTAAAATAAGACAGAATCACTGAAAGAGTAACTTTTCTGTGAGATATAAGAACTTATTTTCAGACAATAGATCTGGAAAATCTTATTGCAAGAAATCTTACAAAGATAATTTTCACTTGTTCCATTGGCACTTTTTTTTCCCTTGAATTAAGCAAAAAAAATCTTGAATTAAGCAAAAAATCCGATGGAACAAGTGAAAATTTTCTTGGTAAGATTCCTTGTAATAAGATTTTCCAGATCTGTTGTCAAAAAATAAGTTCTTATATCTCACTGAAAAGTTCCTCTTGAGGTGATTATGTTCTTTTTTAAGTGTGATGAGATATTTTGTCTAGAAATGAGAAAAATACACTTGGTCAGATTTAGATTTTTTCCAGTGAAAGGAATAGTAGTATCAGAGCTACCAGATCTACTACAAAACTTTGTCTACACATGACAATACTTTCACTTTACAGGTTCTATCAGTGGAACATTTATAAATCTGTTGTATAAATGAACATAAACTAACATATATGTGGAAGAACACTGTAACATATACCTGGAAAACATCAGCAAAACAGCACTTTGGTCATTTATTTTGCAGTTAATCTGATTAAAATGCGTAACATTTAGCACATTTAATCTCTGAGGCAGGTAATTTCTAAAAAACTGTAGACCAGTTATCAAGGCATTAACCCATAAAGACCCACAGCTACTTTTGTGACAGTTCCCAAATGATTTTTCTCTATATTTAATATTTTCTTCGTGATCTAACACCATTAATTACAAAATAATCCTCCGTATTTTACATTTTTCCAGTGATCATCAGGTATTTTCCAATATTTACTGTTCTGATCATAGATGTTCATTAAAGGTCAGATTAAAGTGGATGGTTATTATATCAAAAAACAGAGAAAAATGAAGAAAAAGTGACTTTTTCAGCAAATCTCTCATTAACTGAACATAAACCCAGTGTGTCCATCCACTGTCATTGATCCAAGTCCATGGGTTTTACTGGTGAATCAATGTTGTAGAAGATGACGGTGTTTCCACAGTAACTACAGAGTCCAAATGGGTCATATCTGATGACCAGGAAAAGATGAATAGCTGTGTTTTACACCAATTACTGACAGGGATTGATAGGATTAGTGGATTAGTTTACATCAGTAGATGCAAATAAACAAAGAAAAAATGGCAAAAATATTCATGTTTTTTCCTGCAGGTGGGTCACCTCCACGCTGGATGTTCGAAGGAGGTGACCATCACCTTCTGCTCCAATCAGCCGCTGAGTCTGAACCGTCAGTCCGTGAAATGCAGGGTATGCGAGGTGGACCTGGATCAGCCGGCGGACCAGGTGTCGGACTGGGACGACCGACAGAAAACGGTGCATTGGCCGAACGCCCGCAAACCTGCGCCAGCACCACCGCTACAACCACCAGCCGGGAACAAGGTGAACAAGAACAGACACCAGTAAAGGTTCTCTACCTGTGGATCCTCGTCAACACAAACTGCTCAGATTCTGTCATTAAAGGCCTTTTCTTATGAAACCAAAAGATAAAAAACAGATGAAAAAATTACAAATTGTCCAAAAGTTATATACGTACCGAAACAGACTGATACCAAAACCCAACTGGACCAAATAAAAACCAACATTCCAAGACGATGATGTAAAACTTTAATTGACCCAGGTAATTTTTGTTCATTTCTCTTAATTTTGTTGATTATTTCTTTCATTTTCGGTTTATTTTGATGATTATTTTGTTCATTTTTCTTCATTGCTTTGTCCTTTGTTTTCATTTTGTTCAATATTTTACAAAGTTTTGTTGCTTATTTTGTTAATTTTGCATAATTTGTTGATTATTTCCTTCATTTTTTCATTTTAAATAATTTTTTTCCCCCATTTTTGTTTATCATTTAGTTCTTTTTTTTTCTTACTGTGTTAATTTTCCGTAATTTTATTTCATTATGTTGATTATTGCATCCTATGATTTCTTTATTTTTTTTTTGTGTGTGTATTTTGTTCATTTTAGTTGCTTGTGTTCATTTTTCTATATTTTTGTTGTTCGGTTTTAAAATTCAGTTTTAAAAAATGAGAGGTCCTGCTTGTAGTGATTGATACCCATAAGCTGAAAAACAGAGAACTTTAATTCTGCTTTATACATTATTTGCATTATTTTATAGTAAACCAAATCATTAAATTTCATAATATGGGATTTCATACACGATTGATTAGTATGTTCATAGTATCTGGCCTTATTAATAACACGCTGGCTGGGTTTTGTAGGTGCAGGTGGTAAAGGCAGATCCGGAGCCCGGCTGCTCAGTGGTTGACGGTTCACTTCGGGATCTGGAATTATTCATTAGTGCAGTTTGTGACCATGTAAAGTTCAGCTGCAGCGCCGACCCCATCCACTTCAGGGACACCATGCTTTACCAAACCAGCCTCCACCAGTGAGTCCGCCTCTCGCCACCCCACGTCATGTTTGTGCAAAAATATACGCTGAGTTGTAACGCTCACAACTGTGCATCGACGTGTTGCATTTACAGACTGCAGATGGTCAACGAGGGTGACGTGACACTGGAGTTCTCCTGGGACGTCCTGATGGATACCGACATCAACATCAGCTGTGACCGAGCAGGTACGTTGCAGTTCCGGAAGTGGATGCGATAACCCCATTTACGTCAAAGCGGAGACGGTGTAAACGTGACCATGTGTCGTCTGAAACAGCCGAGGAGGAGGCCAAGGGGAACCCAGAGGCCCCGGCCTTTAATGTGGAGCCCAGGGTCGGGACCATAGATCCTGGATCTGAACAGGACTTCACTGTCAGCTTTTCACCTTTGGAGGTCGCTCAGTTTGAGGGCAGGCTCATCTGCAGGTAAAAGCAAACAACAGCTGCATTCTACTTAGAACTGAGAGATTCCAGCTCACTTATCGACCCTCATTGGATTAGGGAATAAGCTATCGTCCAAATGCTTTGTTTCATTAACTCTGTAACATTTTGCTTTGGATTGGAACTGAACTCATAAAGGGGTAGTTAAAGGAGTGTGGGAGCTGTTTCCAGACATGTCATTATAACATGAAACTAGTTCTTCAATAGTATCTGAGTTAAATATGTTTGAAATGTGATTAAGTTCAGGACTGAAAAGGGGTCGTGGAACTATTTCTATGAATTTTCCAAAAAATAATATAACATGTAAATTCAGTCCTGATAAATAACGACAGAAACTTTAATAAATATTTACCTCAATAAAATGAATGAAAAGAGGAGGCGTCAACTGGAAAAAGACAAAAATGATGCAGTGACAAAAATGAGGTTAAAGCTGAAAATGATGTAAAATAGTTGAATAGACTTTCAGAGACAGTTTTCCAGTGGGGGTTTCATCGTAGATAAATGTAGATCTGTTGGAATTCATGGTGTATGTTTGTGAGTCTGGGTCCTGAGGAGACGACGAATTTATCTTTTGGTCTCGAGGTGAAAAAGTTAGTGAATAAAAGGAAACAGAGGATATTCAGAGTGAAAATCAGCAGGGCATTAATGTAAACAGAGCCTGGTCGTCATGGAGATGATTCATAAACACAGTGAAAGGACGCTAACATTAACAGTATCGATAGAACCTGGAGGAGTTTAATGTTAGCGGCTGAGACAGAGAATGCCTTGTTGTAGGCTCCGCCCCCACTGTCACCTCCCCCTTCACTAAGCAGCCAATCAGAGGCGTTCTATTGGTGCAGTTTAATTGATGCTGTGGTTAAATGTTTGTGTTTGTTGGACGTATTTAACCCTTTGTTGTAACTTGTAAATGGTCCTAGTTTCGTCTGTGCTGGTCAAATACAACCAGACTTTAGCAGAAACAACCAAAATATGAAAACGACCTGATGATGTCATGGAAACGATAAATGAAATCGTTGAACAAACAGACTAATGATTCCAAGGAGCTGAGCCTCTGGGACCAGTTCTCGATCCCTGTTTCTAGTTCTGCTGTTTTTCCACGTCCTTCTGCTGACTGTGATGAGCTACGTTTGAAACGACGTCAGATCTGATGGTTTGTGTTCTTCCTCTCCAGCATCCCGAACCTGCAGGACGGCGTTCATCCTCCCTGTATCCCGGTTCACGGTCGTTGCCTGCTGCCGCATTGTCATTTTGAGCTCGACGACTCGGACTACATCAGCGGGGGGCGCCGCAACCCCGACTTCAGGAGCCTCGTCAACCCCAACACCAGGGTTGTTGAGTTCCACGCTGTCGGCTTCTCTGCACCAACAACGAGGTGGGCGAAGAACGCTTACATTAATGATGACCTCGTCGGCTTCATGAAGCTTTGAAGCGTTGTTTTGAAAGTTGATTCGATGTTGAAACCTTCATTTGTTTTTTTCACGTGTTTTTATTGAGTATCCTTCAAACTTATCAACCAAAGCAATATATAAAATAGGAGCGATACACTTTTTTTAGAAACGTAAATGAACAGATGAACAAAATAACACATACGGCATTTCATATATCAAAAATTAAAACACAAAAATACTGATGAAAGTGAAAATGTCCATACTTATATAGATAAACATACAGAATTAAATGATAATAATGTGTAATAATAGTGTGTGTGTGTGTGTGTGTGTGTATACATACATTAAAATAAATAAAATAAAACCTATTAAAGGTACAGAGGATATTTTACAAAAGAAAAAGATACATCTTAGTGCAGTGTTTATCAACCTTGGGGTCACCTGAAATTTCTTATAACTGATTGAAAAAAAAAAAAATTACTGATAAAAAAATCTATGTTGAGTTGACAGAGACAATCCCAACACATAAAAGACAAACTGTGAAGCTGAAACTGCAGCACTGTGGTTCTGTTTATCTGTCAAATGTTCATTGTGGTCAGTTTCAGATGCTGCAGCTCTTTCATAATTCATAGTTTCAGTTCTTGTTTGTTCAGTATTAATTGTCCTCCTTGTAAATCCAAGCTGGACTGACTGTACATATCCTGAGCAAGGAAAATCAAATTCTCAGTTTGTGCAGTAATCTACACCTGGCTTTTTTGCCTCCGTCCATAATAATTTACATTACATAGACTAAATGTCGTCTAAAATTAATATTTATTTGCAACATAGGACAGCAAACTATTACATGATCAAAATCAAATTAATTCTAGCAAAATGTCTCTGTTTTGAATGTCTGGGGTCGCCAGAAATTTGTGATGTTAAAGTGGGGTTATGAGCCAGAAAAGGTTGGGAACCACTGACTTACACATTTCAAGAAAAAAACGAAGGTTGTTTCTGATTACGGTAAGTCTAGAGTTCAGCGTAGACGGCACACTTCAAAATAAAAACCAAACGACAGCAATAATTCGAAGAATGAAGACAAAATGAATAATGACAACAACGCTGCTTTTCCACCTGCGACATCAAAGCTAATGCTGGGAAATTTGCAAAGAAGTTTCACTGTCGTACTTCGAGTAAAATTGGGTTGTGTCTCTGTGTTTACTCCACAGATGTTTTTTTGTGGTGAACCCAACGAGTAAACCGTTGTCATTCAAGTGGAAATGTGAAGATCAAGCCAGTCGATCATTCCGCTGCCTCACCCCAAGTGGAACCATCCAACCAAAGAAGAAGATGGAGGTTCCAACAGAAACACATCCCCCCTCATTCGACCCAGTCATTAACTCATGATCCGTCTGTTCTTCCGTCTGTCCTCTGCTGTTCACCTGTAACCTGTGTGTTTGTGTGCAGGTGTGTTTAGAGTATGAGGCGGAGCAGGTGGAGGTGCTGGAGTCATCGTGGAGCTTTGTGGTGGAGACTCCGTCACTGTCTGTTCCCTTCTTGTTCGTGGGCGTCACCAGAGAACCACTGGTGTATCTGGACAGAGCGCACCTCGACTTTGGAGAATTACCTGTTGGTAGGTATAGGCATGGGAGTCGATAAGAATTCAGCCATTCTGGTTTCATTATCGACTGGATCCTCATTGGATTAAATGAATAAACTATAATACAAATGACTTTGTTTGCATTAACGCTTTAATGGAACAAACCTGAGAATTCCATTGTAGAAATGAACATTTTAATGTATAATAGAGCTTGTCTTGTTGCATATTTTACCTTTTTCTCGTCTTGCTACTACCCTTCCCTCGTCTTCGTCTTGTTGCGTCTTTTCTCTTGTCTTAGTCTTGTTCAGTCTTTTTTCTCGTCTTTGTCTTGTTTCCTCTTTTCCCTCATCTTTGTCTTGTTGCGTCTTTGCCTTCGTCTTCGTCTTGTTCCCTCTTTTCCCTTGTCTTTGTCTTGTTCCCTCTTTTCCCTCATCTTTGTCTTGTTCCCTCTTTGCCTTTGCCTTCGTCTTGTTCCCTCTTTTCCCTCATCTTTGTCTTGTTCCCTCTTTTCCCTCATCTTTGTTTTGTTCCCTCTTTTCCCTTGTCTTCGTCTTGTTCCCTCTTTTCCCTCATCTTTGTCTTGTTCCCTCTTTGCCTTCGTCTTCGTCTTGTTCCCTCTTTTCCCTCATCTTTGTCTTGTTCCCTCTTTGCCTTCGTCTTTGTCTTGTTCCCTCTTTTCCCTCATCTTTGTCTTGTTCCCTCTTTGCCTTCGTCTTTGTCTTGTTCCCTCTTTTCCCTCATCTTTGTCTTGTTCCCTCTTTTCCCTTGTCTTTGTCTTGTTCCCTCTTTTCCCTCATCTTTGTCTTGTTCCCTCTTTGCCTTCGTCTTTGTCTTGTTCCCTCTTTTCCCTTGCCTTCGTCTTGTTCCCTCTTTTCCCTCGTCTTCGTCTTGTTCCCTCTTTGCCTTCGTCTTCGTCTTGTTCCCTCTTTTCCCTCGTCTTCGTCTTGTTGCGTCTTTGCCCTCACCTTTGTCTTGTTCCCTCTTTGCCTTCGTCTTCGTCTTGTTCCCTCTTTTCCCTCGTCTTCGTCTTGTTGCGTCTTTGCCCTCACCTTTGTCTCTCAGCGTCTTTTACTTTGTTTTCTCCTTGCGTCACATCCACAGGTGCGAAGGCGCAGCAGACGGTCACCGTGGTCAATGCAGAGGATGTGCCCTTCCACTTGTCCGTCCTCCCGTCCTCTGTCCTCTGTGAAGACCATCTGTCCAGGCTGACGTTGGAGCCAATGACTGGATCAGTGGGACCCAAAGGAAGGTGAAAGACTAGTTAGGCTAGTTAGTACCTGTGAACTGAAACCCCTCGGCTTATTTATGCACAGTTTAGTCATTTTGTCTTTGGTGATTTGCGTATCCTTATGTGTGTTCCAGCTTAGAGCTTCAGTTTCTACACAAATGTTTCTGTTTTGACATTTTTTTGGCTTTTTTCTGCATTAATCTGTTAAACCACTTCAGCTCTGTTCTAAAGTCTGATCATTTTCAGGATTTTAACCCGTTAAATTCTAGTTTGAATATGTGACGCTTCTCGTTTTATTAAAAAAAAAAAAAAAAAAAATGCAAAATTTGAGATATTATCTGACATTCTGACATTACGCTTTTGGTGATTAGGACAGACTGAAGGAGGGTTGATTGAATGGTGTATTTATTTCGAATATGAATGTCAAAACACAAGATAATAAATAAACAAAACATTTAACCCTTAGGGGTCCACAGTCACGGCCCCGTGACTCAATCACATGACACATTCAAAACGTCTTTGCGTCGGAAGTCAGTCACATAGACCACTGGGGACAATTGCATTTGAAAGTGCGGACTTGAAACACTCTCTCACTTCTTATTCGATGTCGATAGAGCAAATACAACCGGAGATGCGACGGTTTGAATCCGGAGCAAACAAACAGGAGTAAAAGTATGAAAATGCCGGGGGGTTGATTTCTGACCATATCTACATCATTTTAGAAAACGTCTATGTAAATATATGCTTTGATGTCAAATATTTGAGTATGGTTTTAATTTATTACAATTTTGATTTTCTATACCTAATATTTGGAACCAATATTCACTTTTAAAATCTTTGAAAATGTTCGGTAAGCATCTTTGTGTTATATATGCAATTAATTATGTACATTTTTCAAGTTGGATTTTAGATTTTTTGTGTGTTTTTTGTCCTGTTGCATTAATATAGTAGGTTAAAGTGAAAAAATAATAGACAGATGAGATAGATGAAGTTGTGCTGAAAAAAAAGATACCAAACATGGGTATAGTAAACATATCTGGCCGACTGCAGATTCTAATCCACAGACTGCATTAGTATTACAGGTAAGGGTGAGAATGACCCCCACCTGAACTGGATGAGGAAACCGGGAGGACCAGGGGTGGGGGGAGGGGGGAGAAAACACCTATGTAAAGATATGCTTTTATGTCAAATGTTTTAGTATAGTTTTAATTTATTACAATTATAATTGTATATACCTGATATTTGGAACCAATATTCACTTTTAAAGTCTTTGAAAAGGTTCGTTAAGCATCTGTGTGTTATTTATGCAATAAATGATGTCAATTTTTCAAATTAGATTTTATATTTTGTGTGTTTTTTTGTCCTTTTGTGTTGATATAGTAGGTTAAAATGAAAAAATAATAGACAGATGATATAGATGAAGTTGTGCTGTATAAAACGATACCAAACATAGGTATAGTAAACATTTCTGGATATAGTATATAGAGGCAAAATCAAAAGGACTGAAAAACGGCCAAAATAGGCTCAGACCCCTAAGGGTTAAAGGTAAGACATAAAATACATATTCAAAAAGGAGTGAGAAGAAGCATAACTTCTAACCCCCCCCTTCTCCTTATATAATTAATAACATAATAATCTTCCTAGTCTAAACATATCTGTACTATATACTATAATATGCCTGATGCTTATTATTAAATCCTTTGGTTTCTGCCTTTATATTATTTGGGTTAAATGTGATTATTGGTGTTGGACGACGCTGTTCTAACCCTGACCCCCCTCTGCAGGTTAACGGTGTCGGTGTCCTTCAAACCGCGCTGCGAAGGCTACGTGAACTTCAGAACGTTAGTGAAAGTCAAGGGGAAGTCCGAACCGCTCGCGCTGACCGCTAAGGCCGACTGCGTTACCATGACAACCTCGGTTCACATCCAAGAGCCCGGCGGCGGCTACAGGGAGGTCAGCCCGGACCGGCCGGACTCGGTGGACTTTGGGAAGGTCAGCGGGTCACCGCACACGCTCATAAACCCCGAGCACACCGGAGTTCAGTTTGAGTTCAGTCCAGGACCATCGTCAACTCACATTTGAAATCTCCCATAAAAATCACTGATGTTCTGAGGTCCGAGACATTAGTGGCTTTTTTGTTCATGGTTTTGTTCATTTTTGTATCTAATCGGGTTCATTTCTTAAATTTTGTTGATTATTTTTCTCATTTTGATTTTTTTCCCCCATTTTTGTTAATCATTTAGTTTATTTTTGCTGCTTATTGTGTTCATTTGATCGTCATTTTGTTTATTTTTCTTCATTGTGATTACTTTGTATTTTTTCCATTTCATAATTTTTAAATATTTCATTTTAGTTAATTGATAATTCATTCATTCTTTGTTGTTTATTCTATTAATGTTTCTTACTTTTTTCATTATATTGGTTACTTTGTCCTGTGTCTTCATTTTGTTCATTATTTTAATTTTAGTTTATGCTGTTAGTTTATTTTCTTCATTTTATTATTTCCTGCCTTTTTTCATTCTTAGTTCATTTTGACAATTTTTTTAACATTTGTAAATTCTGATTAAATTTTTTTCATTTTGTTCAGTTTTATTCATTATAATGATTACTTCTAATTTGACTATTATAATTAGTTTATTTCATTCATTTTTCTTTATGATAATTACTTTGTTCTGTTTTCACTTTGTTTCTTTATTGTTTATCACCTGTTTATTTTTGTTGCTTATTGTGTCGAGTTTTTATTTTGTCAATTATTTCTTCATTATTTTGTTCATTTCTCTTCATTTTGTTAATTATTTTGTCCTTCTATTTTGGTTAATCGTTTAGTTTATTTTTGTTGCTTACTTTGTTCATTTTTCTTCATTATAAGAATTACTTTGAATTTGATGATTTCAATGAATGTGTTTTTGTTGCTTATTTCATTCATTTTCCTGTTTTTTTTCCATTATATTGTCACTTTGACCTGTGTCTTCATTTTATTCACAATTTTCTTAATTTTTGTTACTTAGTGTTGATTTTTCTTCATTTTGTTGAATAGTTCCTTCATTTTTTTCATTTTAACAATTATTTTGATAGTTTTTTTATACATTTTGATGATTATTCCATTCATTTTTCTTCATTATAATGATTACTTGTTGTCTGATCTCATTACATGTGTAGTTTTTAGTTTAGTTTCATCACTGACTTTCATAATGTTGGACATGTCCAAGACTGTGATATAAAACAACGTCATATCTCTCCACTGTTTATTATATGGAAAATATCTCATATT
The DNA here is from genome assembly GCF_902148855.1 of Sphaeramia orbicularis. Classification (NCBI taxonomy): domain Eukaryota; kingdom Metazoa; phylum Chordata; class Actinopteri; order Kurtiformes; family Apogonidae; genus Sphaeramia; species Sphaeramia orbicularis. The sequence continues at coordinate 2,104,964 of NC_043958.1, forward strand.
TTGTGTTATTTGTTGTCCAGGAAACTGTTTTGGTGCTAAATTCGCCAAGTAGTTTATACAAACTGTCTTCTGTGTTAATTATTTGTAGGTGGGAATATCAGAACAATACAGCTTTAACTTCCTGGTGTCCAACCTATCACGACTGAGCCAGGACGTGACCTTTAACCTGGTGGGTCCTCATCACCTGCTGCAGCATTTGGAGACAACGCCACAAAGTGCCACTGTCGAACCTGGGAAAGAACTGCACTCAGCTCTACTGTTCAGTCCTCAGAACGTTTGCAACCTTCAGGATGTCAGACTGAGCATCAAGGTGATATTCTCATTTCCTGGATTATTTAAAAAAAAAATTTAACCAGAAAAAAAGCTCATTGAGATAAAAAATCTGTTTTTCTGGCCAAGACAGCAGCAGAAGTTACACAAAGTAGAAATCACAACCATACATCCACAGTAAAAACATACACAAAACACAATAAAAGTCAGTTCTAAAACCGTACATAAAACACAAAAATGAGAACATACATATAAAACACGATCAATAAATGAAAAAGCATTAAAAGTAGAATAACAATGTTCCTTAAAAGCTTCTCAAAGCAGAACCCAATTCAGTTATAAAAACATCTCCATCTAGTTTGATTCTTTTCTCATTTGTTTAGAAAGACTTTGACTGTATTTAAACAGAGCAGCTCCTTCAGTTTGGTCTCCTTCTGTAGGTTCTGTTCTGTTCAGTGGAACTAGAACATTTAAAAGCTTTCTTTCCCAGTTCTGTTCTGACTTTTGGAACTCATAGAGAAAACAGATCCTGGGACCAGATACTGTAACTATTTAAGTCATTCCATCAGGTGTAGACCAGGAAATATGATGGAAGCAGAAATAAAAGACATCTATAGATAAAAGAATACCAGTGTTTCAGTCTGAATGTAAAATGATCCATCCATCCAACTGGAGTTTATAAAAGACAATGATGAGTCCGAGTTCTGAGGCCTGTGATAAACCTCAGAGCACCATGATGAACAGTATCAGGAACATTTAAACACTGAGACGACACAGTCATATAAACCATGTCCCCATGATCAGACTCAGACTCCGTTTTTACCCCCGCCAAGGAACGGCGGAGGTTATGTTTTCATCAGGGTTTGTCTGTTTGTCTGTTAGCAAGACAACTCAAAAGTTATGGGGGGGGGGGGTCTGCCTTGGTGGTGTGGGCTCTCCGAGTGCTTTTCTAGTTCATGATTTTATTCATATTTGTAATCTTATTGAGTTCATTTCCTAAATTTTGTTGATTATTTTTTGTTTTTTTGCCCCATTTTTGTTAATCATTTAGTTTATTTTTGTTGCTTATGAGGTTATGTTTTCATCGGGGTGTGTCTGTTTGTTTGTCTGTTAGCGAGATAACTCAAAAAGTTATGGACGGTTTTAGATGAAATTTTCAGGAAAGGTTGATACAGGCACAAGGAAAAAAAATGCTAACATTTTGGTGGTGATCGGGGGGGGGGGGATCTGCCTTGGCGGAGGTCTGCGCTCTCTGAGTGCTTTTCTCGTATTGTCATTCGATCAACATATTTACCCAGGTCTCTGTTTGTAGCATAAGAAGATAAAGAATAAAATCTAAAATGGAGTATATAAACAGTGAGTAGGGTAGAATAAAACTACCATAAAAAACATGCAAAAAAAAAAAAAGAAAGAAAAAAAAGATGAAATAATAAAATAAATCGTTGATATGTGCAAAATGTGACAGTATGCATTAACAGTACCAGTTAAAGTGGTGTTGCATGAGCAGCAGCAACAGTGGAATAAAGGGGCAGCAACAAGGGATTTTATCCTGAAATAAACACCCAGTTTTAGTTGGAGTCTCATTTAGATAAAGTGGAGTTCCAGGACGAGACCAGAGTGGATCAGATAAGACGGACCAGTCTGTGTGTTTCTTCTCTTCAGGTAAAACACGGGCCGACGTTCACCTGCGAGGTCAGAGGCAGGGCTGTGGCCGCTCACCTGGAGTTCTCCTTCATCACACACAACTTTGGAAAGTGTTACCTGTTCAGCCCCGACATAAGCCCCGCCTCCGAGACGCTGGTGATCAGCAACAAAGGCAAAAGGGACATCAGGTAGGAGGTCAGGAACGGGGGTGGAGAAGAATTCAGCGGTTCCGGCTCCAGTATTGAGTCTGTTATCGATAAGGGTCAAAACATGGTATGCGAACTCTCTCTGACGAGACATTTTAGAGACAATTTGACAAAATAATGTTGCTAAATGACCCACATTTTTACTTTTAAATTAATTTTTGCTTTAGTCGGACCTTAAGGGATTATCCAAAACAAGGAACTACTTTATATCGAAATAAATGTTGGAATGGCAATCAATTAAAGTTCACTCTGACGGGACACGACTGTTTTGACCCATAATAAACTGTCGTCCAAAGGCTTTGTTTCAGTAATTCTGTGACATTTTGCTTTGGATTGGAACTAAACTCATAAAGGGTTATAAAGGACCAGTCACTAGAACATCAAACGAGTTATTCAGTAGCATCCAAGTTAAATATGTTTGAAGTTGGATTCAGTTCAGGGCTGAAAATGAGTCGTGGAACTATTTTAATTAATTTTCCAACTGTCAGAGTCAAATAAAAATGAAATAATATGACATGTAAATTCTTTCCTGATGAATCAAGACAGAAATGTTAGTGAATGTTTACCTCAACAAAACTACGTGAAATCAAAACAAGAGGCGTCAACTGGAAAAAGACAAAAAGGATGTGGTGACAGAAATGAGGTTAAAGGTGAAAATGACAGTTCAGTAGAAGAGTCGGTTCTTGATTCCCATCCTTAGAAGTGTTGAATAAAAATAACCATGACAACAGACTCCACAGGTAAAAAAAACAAACAAAAAAGAAACCTTGTGTGTGTTTTATTTGGACAGTGTGGAGTGTCAGTTCAGGAACACCTCTGACCTGGAGATTGACTTTAAACCGGACATTCTGTCCCCTGGAGCCGACATGAACGTACCGGTCACCTTCTGTCCCCATGAGGCGCGGCGCTACGACGAGACGCTGACCTTCATCCTCAACAACTGTGTCAAAAGACAGGTTCGCCTCATGGGTCAGGGCGTCAAGATGAAGGTGAGAAGGTGACAAGAAGATGTTTGACATTTAGATTAGATTAGATTAGATTAGATTCGATTAGGTGAGATTAGATTAGATGAGGTTAGATTAGATTAAATAGAATTCGATTCGATTCAATTAGGTGAGATTAGATTAGGTGATATTAGATTAGAATAGATTAGATTAGATTAGGTGAGATTAGGTGATATTAGATTAGATGCGATTAGATTAGATTAGATGAGGTTAGATTAGATTAAATAGAATTTCAATTCGATTCAATTAGGTGAGATTAGATTAGGTGAGATTAGATTATATTAGGTGAGATTAGGTGATATTAGATTAGATCAAGTGAGATTAGATTAGATTAGATTAGATCAGGAAATAGAGGTTCCAAAAGCCGCACAAACACTGGAAATACAACAATGAAAAAAGCAATACAATAACATAACAAAAAAAACTATTAAAAAACACTAGTAAAAAAAACGCGCTTGCACATTGGAAGGTACTAGCAGAAACAAGTGGCAAAGTAGTAGTAATAATAATAATTATAATAATAAGCTTATTAGGTTATATTGTAGTATGTATATTAAAAGGTGTTTTCATGTCCTTTATCCGCTCCAGTCCTCAGACTTTGGGAACACTGTCAGAGCAGAAGTCCAGTAGTTTTCAGTAATTAGTTTTTTATTCCAGTTCCTTTTGCAGTACTAATGCTGCGTTCCAGGCCACCCCTAACTCGTGTTTTTCCAGCCTTCTACCGGTGAAAATGCGCTGGAATGTCAGTCAAACCTGCGACTTCCCACCCGTGAACTCATACTAGATCCATGCTCTCCCAGTTCCGAGCTCTGACGTCACATAGCCCATGCGTGAAACAACAATGGCGGCCCCCATGGATGTGGTGTTTATGCAAACTGTTTATTAAAGCAAGGTATTGCTCTGGCATTATTTATCCGTAAATGTTCTGCATAATCAGCAGCTGCTCTAGCGTTAGGACAAGAATAAAAGAATCCAAATACGAATCAAAATAACAACATAAAGGGTAGAACAGCTTCTCTTGCCTTATGTCATTTTTCCTCCTCTGTTTCCCTCCAATAAGCAAAGAACAAACACCTCTGGGATAGAAATGACTGTAAATGAACATAACGTACGGTCACCATGCTGGTTTGTTTACATCTAACTACCTCATTTCCTTGCGTGACTTGCCGGGAATGCTACAAAGTCATGAGTCGTGGTGTGAAGTCATGACTTCAAAAACCGTCCTGGAACACAACCTAATAGAAGTGTTTTTGACAGTGACGTCCACAGTGGTGGTGTTTAGACTGGTCCTTCTGAACTAAGACATGGATCAGGTGTTTCTTCAGTCGAATAACGTGTGTGTGTGTGTGTGTGTGTGTGTGTTGGGATGGGATGGCTGTGGTCCAAGCCAAACCCACAGACTCAAACCCAAACGTCTGTTTCTGTTGAATTGTGACAAAACTCCGGTGGTTTCTTGGCCAGGGTGTGGAGGTGGAGTTGGACCAGAACCACTTGGCCTTTGGAGCTGTGGTCCAACACTGCCGGTCCAGTAAGAGGGTAGTCCTGATCAACACTGGAGACGTCGGCGCCAGGTAAGGCCGCTCACCTCCCAGCTCTGTATGCAGACACACCCACTGTGGGCGGAGTCTGTCGTTGATTCGTTGACCTCACGTCCAGGTTCCACTGGAAAAAGGAGAACTTTCCTCCGGACTTGTCGGTGTCTCCAGCTGATGGCTACATCTGCCCGGGCGCCGAGCTTCCGTGCGACGTGTCCTTTGCGCCCGTGAAGCTGCGTAATCACATCAGGTCTGACAGCTTGTGTTGCTTCGTTGAGGGGGTGTCGTCCTCCGTCGTCCTCACGGTGACTGGCGCCTGCATCGGAACTTCTACCAGTAAAGAGGTGGGACTGACCTTCAGACGGCCCCAGAAGGACTGGGAGGAGACCAGAGCATCTAGTGCCCAACTCAGAGATGTGTAATGGGGAGGGGGGGCACAGGGGTATCTGGGTAGAATGGGGGGGGGGTTACTGTGAGTTGCTTTGTGTAACAATGTGTATGTATGTGTTGTGTGTAACTGTGTAACTGCGTTGTGTGTAAGTGTGTGCAACTGTGCGTTGTTGTGTGTATCTGTGCATTGTAGTTGTATTGTTGTGTGTATCTGTTGTGTTGTTGTTTTGTGTATCTGTCTGTTGTCGTGTTGTGTGTATCTGTGTGTTGTTGTTGTGTGTGTCTGTGTGTTGTCGTTGTGTGTATCTGTGTGTTGTCGTGTCGTTGTGTGTATCTGTGTGTTGTTGTGTGTGTCTGTGTGTTGTCGTTGTGTGTATCTGTGTGTTGTTGTGTGTATCTGTGCGTTGTCATTGTGTGTATCTGTGTGTTGCTGTTGTCGTGTTGTGTGTATCTGTGTGTTGTTGTTGTGTGTGTCTGTGTGTTGTCGTTGTGTGTATCTGTCTGTTGTCGTGTTGTGTGTATCTGTGTGTTGTTGTGTGTGTCTGTGTGTTGTCGTTGTGTGTATCTGTGTGTTGTTGTTTTGTGTATCTGTCTGTTGTCGTGTTGTGTGTATCTGTGTGTTGTTGTTGTGTGTGTCTGTGTGTTGTCGTTGTGTGTATCTGTGTGTTGTCATGTGTATCTGTGCGTTGTCATTGTGTGTATCTGTGTGTTGTTGTGTGTGTCTGTGTGTTGTCGTTGTGTGTATCTGTGTGTTGTTGTGTGTATCTGTGCGTTGTCATTGTGTGTATCTGTGTGTTGCTGTTGTCGTGTTGTGTGTCCAGTAAACCCCCTGACTGTGCAGGTGTGTGTCCTCCTCCAGGTTGTGTCTTTTGTGTGTCCGGTGCGTGGCTCTCACACTCAGACGCTGACTGTGTCCAACCCGTCCAACCAGCCGTGCAGCGTCACGCCCGTCACCGAGGGGGACCAGTGGAGTCCAGCAGGACCCATACACCTGGAGGCCCTCCAGAGCAAGGCGTACCAGATCACCTACCGACCCCTCAGCATGACCGCCGACGGAAACAAACACCTGGTAAACAGCGCCCACATTTAACCCCGACGCTCCACCGCACACACCTTTACTTTACCAGGATCAGTCTGGGTGCGTTTCCACTGAAGTTACCTGGTAAAAAGTTTTCCCTCAACCCCAAACTTTCCCTTAAAGTAGTTTCTGGTAGGAGGGTCGGGCTGTTTTGATTACCCAGAATTCTTAGGGGCGGGGCTATGTGCTGAGGGACCGAGGGTTTGTATGTGGCCTTAGCCGGGCCCCAGTCTACCATTTCAAATTTAATATCTTTTAAAACTTGTTTAAGGTATTTAATGCAGATTTGTAAGTTTAAGATTTTTTAGGGACCCACGGGTTCCCTGATGATATACTTTTTAGCTTACCGGCCGACAGGCCGTAAGCTATTGTCGTCCTGCGGCGTCTGTTACAAAAATTTCAATCATCTTCTTCTCCCAAACTCCAGTTCTGATTGACTTCAGACTTGGTATACAGCTTCTGTATGATGATGCCAACACAAGGTATTGAAATTATTTCGATCCGGATCTGATTCTGGATTTGGTGCAACTTTGAAAAATGTTCCCATTGTAACAGATAGGAAGTGGATTGAATCAGTATCAATGATATCAAGTTGGAATTTGAATTTTTTACAGATCTGATTGGAATATGACCAAAACATGGGCTATTTCTGTAATAGAATAAATACACAGAACTGGGTGATAGTAAATGGCATCTGGATACATTTCCCAAAGCTTTGAATTTGACTGGTAAGATACAGGACCATTGGTCCTTTTTTTTTTTCCTTATGATGATATATGCTTAAATGCAGAGGTGGGTAATCCCAGCTCCATAGAGTAAAAGTCCTGCCATGTATTTGTTCCAACCACTCACTGAAGCAGCCCAGTCTGATGAGCACAACATCCAGGTAGAAGGATCATGAGTGGAATCACCTGCGTTAGGTGAACAGGTAGATCCACTTCATGGCAGGACTTTTACTCTATGGGATTACCCAGTTCTACTTAAAAGGCCTCACATCGCCCAGGTCGGCTCTAAGCTGTGAAATGCGTTAACCCTGTGTCCTGTGTTTTCCGTCTCCAGGGGTCAGTGTTTGTGTCGTTCCCTGACGGATCGGGCGTCCTTTACCTGCTCCAGGGAACCGCTGAAGCTCCGAAGGCCGAGGGCGCCGTCGTACACGAGCTGCCGGCCAAGACTGAGCACACAGAACTGCTCTGCGTCAACAACTGGCTCCCCAGGCAACAGCGGTAAAACACACACGCACACACACACACACCTGCATCAGTGCTACGCTCACACATCTTTCCGCACTAAAACCCTCCTGAACCTTCTCAGCCTGGTGCTGACGTAGAGTCGACTCTACGTCTGAAGGTTTTAATCCACTGTCCTCCTGTACTCAAGTAGAAGTATGGATACATGTGAAGAAGAGGACAAGGTGCTTATGTTCATAGTTACCTTTTATACTTGAACATCCAAATACTAAATGTACATGTGCACTGTTAGGCTCTTTCTTTCTTTATTTTCCCTCTCTTTTTTTTCCTATGATTATAAGTAGTACTTTGTGTGTATGCATATATATCTATTTATGCGTAGTTTTCTTTGTCTTATGTCCTAAAAGTGTGATTGGCTATGTGTACAAACTTGTTAATATCATTATTATCCAATTTTTTACTTACTCATTTACTTTATTTATTTATTTTTTCGTACCATGATTATAAATACTACTTTGTGTGTATACATGTACATCTATTTATGCATAATGTTCTTTGTCTTATTTCCTAAAAGTGTGTTTGGCTACGTTATATTATTATATTACAATATTATTACCTTTTTTTTTTACTTTATTCTTCCCACTTTTTTTTCTTTTTCTTTCACTTTCCTTTTCATCCTTTCAGTGAGCATTTTTGATACTCCTTTTCTTCACAAAAAAAAAGAGAACAGTGTACTTTGTACTATTGATGTCCTGTGTAATGTCTGATGAGACTGTTCTGTATAAAATTTTGAATTAAAAAAAACCCACCAGTGCTTGTGTTACTGAATAATAAAGCTTTAATGAGACGAGCCTTCAATTAATCAGTCCAAGTTTATTTATCTAGAACTTTATAACGTGACGACGACTCAGGTGCTTTACATCTAAAAGCATGATTAAACATATATATATGTATATATATATATATATATATATATATAAGATAAAAACAGTTTAGTCAAACACCATAAATATACCTAAAACAATAAGACACAACACACAGTGATAAAAAGACCACAGATTTCAGACTTAATGGGGTCTCGGTTCTAAAGGTTAAAAGCCGGTTCTGTTTCTGCTCAGGTTCCACGTTCTCATCGAGGTCCTTAAACCTGATAAACCAGACCCCACCGTGTCCCTGAAGGGTCCAGAGTTCATCGACGTCCCTGCGTCGGCCAAGAAACACTACAGGATGTGTTTTTACGCTCTGAGGGAGGGGACGTACAGCGCCAAGGTTTGACCACGTGTCTCTGTTCGGACCTGGACCCGGACTCGTCTCGGAGCCCAGTCCTGACGCGACTTCCCTCTTTTCTCAGGTCACGTTCCGTAACGACACGTCTGGGGAGTATCTGTTCTACCTCGTCACCTTCAAGGCCACGTCTCCACGGGTTCTGTCCACTGTGGAGCTGCTGACGGCTGTCCGGCGGACGGCCACCGGCGCCGTAGAGGTGGAGAACCCCCTCAGCAGCGCCGTCTGCCTTTCCACTGAGTGCAAATGCCCCGACATCAGCGCCGAACCTCAGCACACGGTGCCGGCACAGTCCAAGGTGGGAAACAAGTCCAGCATGACATCCCATAATACACTAAATGACAGAAGAACCGGTGTGACATACCATGTGATGTCATGAAATCAGTGTTGTCATGCCGACACGACCGCTGTGAGCTTTATGATGTGTGTTTTCACCTCTGCCAGAAGGAATTGTGATCACTTTGCTTTGTGTGTTTGTTTGTTTTTTAGCAACTTTACAGGAAAACTATTCCACCTATCTTTCCTAAATCTTCCCCACAGATAGGCCTCGGCCCTGGGACCAACCCATTACATTTTGGTCCCAGTAGGCCAAAGTTCAAGGTCACAGCAAGGTCACAACATCTACAATTTTCCATCTCTCATCATTGAGCAATTTTCAAAAATTCATAAAAAATTCAAAACGACTCTGATTAGCCTCCAGTTTGATCCACCTGTAGCTTAGAACAATATCTTGTATCTGGAACTAAATTGTCCACATCCACTGTGGAATGTGGACACTGGACATTTACATTTAACATTGAAAATCCCATTTACCACACATTTAAAATTAGAACTCAACTAATATTGATTGGAATTGAATATAATTGGACAGACACATGACTGGTACCAAGCTTCAACTTTGTAAGAAATATTGTTCCGCTCCATTTCTTTTCCGTTACGCTCTGTTGACTTTTGTTATTTTTTATGCACCATTTTCAAAAAATCATAAAAAAAATGCAATTTGTGAAATATCATTATGAAATTTCTTTTGCACATCCATAGTTTAAAAATAAATAGTCGATCCACACATGCACACTGTTCGGGGTGCTTGGTGGAAGTTTGTGTTCTCTGAACACTTGCTTTTCTTTTTTTTTTATGCTTTATTTTTGACAAATTTTACATTTTTTAACAAACAGACAAAATGAAAATGTAAAGACATAAGAAGCAACCGACGTCAACACACACAGACAGAGCAAAAGTCCAACGGTAACGAAGTGGGTCAGTGAGTCACATGATCAGAGGGCTGAGTTAACCTGGGTACTGTCCTGTTTCAGTCCATGTCACATTATTCAGATATTAGGCCTGTAACGGTACATAAAATTTTCGGTTCGGTTCGTTTTCAGTTTTGAAAGCCACATTTGTTTGTTTTTTTCGGTTCGGTACAGGAAGAAAGAAAACCCCTCAAAATGTCTCTAATGTATTTATGAATTTTTGAACATTTTTCCCCTAAAGTTCCTTTTTCTTTTTCTCATCATACTGTGCCGTTTCGGTACAGATGTGTACCGCACCGAACAGGTGCGTACCAAAACGGTTCGGTTCAGTACGTGTTCCGTTGCAGGCCTATCAGATATATTCTCATGTTGCATTCTCATGTCCAGGTGTGTGACATCACTTTGTATTCGTTATGGAGTTTCATACATTTTGCTGTTACACGTAGTTGAGGACACACTTCCATCCACACCTCTACAAATGTAAGCACACGTACAGACTGTTGTTGCACTCGGACACACATTCATCTGCTGACACGTTTACATCCACTGTTTTCATGGACGTTTGTGCGTGTTTTCCTGTAGTGCATATTTACACATGTTGGCTGTGTGTCCTTTCTTAAGGTCGGACTGAACTTCGAGTATCTGCCGCTGCATGTGGGCGTGTCCACGGCCCGGCTGACCCTCTGCAGTAACGAGCTGGGCTCCTTCCACTACGACCTGCACCTGACCGCTCTGGACCCAGCCCCAGAGAAAACCGTCCACTTCAACACGTCTCTGGGCAGCAGCCACTCCGTCCTCGTCAAGTTCACCAACTTTTCTCGTGTTCGGACCGACTATTCCTGCAAGGTGACGACGAATCAGTCATGTCAATCGATCCGTGTCCGTGGGTAACGAAGGGTCTGCAGAAGGCCTGCAAGACCCAAACTAACCAAACTGTTGAGGTCTGAACAGATGGAAAACTAAGGAGGCTGAGATAAAATACACAAGATACAAGAATAAACTAGAGTCATAAGAGAGAATATTATAAGTAACTATGAGCGGAAAACAAAAGCAATGCAAAGAATGTATGGAACCTGTTAAACAGTATTATAAAAAAAACTGACTTAGAACAAACGAATATTAGCAGGAGCCTTTTAACCCTTAGGGGTCCACGGCCACTCAATCACATGACATTTTCAACACGTCATAGCGTCAGAAGTGGGTCACGTAGACCACTGGGGACAATTCCATTTGAAAGTGCGGACTTGAAACACATTTACACTTTTTATTTGATGTTGATGAAGAAAATACAACCGGAGATATGACGGTTTGAAACCAGAGCAAACAAACAGAGTAAAAGTATGAAAATGAGGGGGGGGGGGGGTTAGATTTCTGACCATATCTACGTCAATTTTTGTCCTTTTTCAAAACGGAAAAAAATGGTCAAATCTGCGGCTTCTAACCCACAGACTGTATTAACAGTACAGATAAGGGTGAGGATGACCCCCACCTGAACCAGATGAGGAAACTGGGAGGACCGAGGGTGGGGCAGGAGAAAACGCATATTTAAAGATATGTTTCTTTGTCAAATATTTGAGTATAGTTTTAATTTAGTACAATTTTAATTTTCTGTACTAATATTTGGAACCAATATTCACTTTTAAAGTCTCTGAAAATGTTCGGTAAGCATCTGTGTGTTATTTATGCAATAAATGATGTCAATTTTTCAAATTAGATTTTATATTTTGTGTGTTTTCTGTCCTTTTGAGTTGATATAGTAGGTTAAAGTGACAAAACAATAGGCAGATGAGATAGATGAAGTTGTGCTGGAAAAAAAGATCCCAAACATGGGTCTAGTAAACATTTGTTTATATAGTATATGAAGGCAAAATCAAAAGGACTGAAAAACAGACAAAATAGGCTCAGACCACTAAGGGTTAGACATGTTACAGAAATCCTAACGGTCCTCCAGAAGGACTGTGTAGTGTCGAGAAAATGACAGATATTGTCAAAAACCTCGGTTTAACCCTTTAACTGCTGAGACATTATGTCACTCAAACAGGCTTTGTTCAGTGGTTTTGTTTTACTGCAGAAAAAGACCAAATGAGCAACAAAGAATATAATCATAATAAAAATATGCAAAAAGACTAAAATGAAGGGGGAAAAAAATGAGCAAGAATATGAACAAAAAAGAATAATAAATCAAGAACCGCGGTGTTAAAAACTGAAGGATGCCACATGGGTCAGATGTCATGTGCATGTCCCCCCCCCCCCCCCCCCAGACGGACCGTCCAGACTTCACTGTGGACAGAAGTGTCACTGCAGGACCAGGTTTCCACGCCGGTTCTGAGGCCGGGGTGGAGGTTTGCTTCGAACCTCACCAGCAGGGGGAGGTGACGGCCCAGCTGACTCTGTCCTCAGCGGTCGGGGGCGAATATGTCTTCCCGTTACGCGGGATCTGCCGCCCCCCCAAAGCCCAGGGCCCGTTCAACATCAGGGACGGCCGCCACGTGTCCGTCCCCTTCAAGAACGTCTTCCTGCACACCGCCACGTTTTCTTATCAGGTGAAAAAAAAAAAAAAAAAACCCTCCCACTCCCAGTTCGGCCTTTACTGTCTGTCCATTAACCCGTTTGATTCCACCTCCAGGTCGACAACCCCTGTTTCACCGTCAAAGGGGTGGACAGCCTTCCATCCAAAAAGACTCACAGCGTTCAGGTGTCCTTCAAGGCTCCTCAAGGACACTTTCCAGGGCCGTGGTTCGGCAAGGCCACCATCTCCAGCCAGGGCCACGGCAAGCCTCTGTCCTGGGTTTTTTACCTGAAAGGATACCGTCCTGAGTCCCCTTAAAGCCACGGTGTGTAGAGTCAAACTTTAAACTAAATACACGACACAAATGCCTTGTTTGGAGACGGCTTAATGCAGCAGTTTTTCAGATACATTTTTAAGGGGTTTTTTTGCAATAAAATGTTTTTCCAGTAGACAGCGTTAAAATTGTACTTCTGTTCTTGCAGCGCTCTAATCTAATCCTGACCTTCTGCTTTCAGGTTCAGGTTAGTGTTTTGGAGGGTTTGGTTTGGCTGTGAAAACTACTGCACATGTGATTCCCTGATAGTGACCTCAGGGCCTCTGGCTGCGTCCACTGCACCAACCCTGCTCAGGCTTAGGTTTGGGAAGGTTTTCAAAAAGTTTCAGTTTGTTGGATGCATGATGTTGCAGAGCGTCACGTCCTCTGTAGTTGTGTGACATGTTCTCATAGAAGAGTCTCTGCCGTCGTTCATTCACAGAAACAGCCAGACATTGGGTCGTCCAGAGGCTGTACCAGAGGTGGTCCACTCTGGTACTGGTCTGCTCCAGTGTTCACCTTAGCTTCAAACTGGATTCAGCATTTTTCCGCTGGTCTAACCCTGAGCTGCAGAATGTGTTTGATTTGATCGAAAATGTGTTGAACTGCTGATGACTGTGGTAAAGAACAACCACTGGATGAATCAGAAAGTTCAGGAACAAACATTTAGTCATTTTCTGTCGTTCAGTGTTCTGCTTAATCACCTTGTTTTTATAAAGTGGACCTGAAACATGAGACAAAAGTATTTACCATAATCACCCTTAAACGACATCCACTCATTATTTGTTCAATTACTTCTTAATGTTTGACTTTTTCCACTTATTGAATTGAATGAATTGTTTATTTTGGTTTGTACATTAATCATTACACATAGCACAATAATAATAATAATAATACATTTCATTTATAGGCACCTTTCAGGACACTCAAGGTCACTGTACAAAGTTGTTAAAAATAAATAAAACACCATTAAAATTACACATATACATCTATAAAACACATAGGTACATAAAATGGCTGCAGGTAAGAGTGAAATTATGGAATTGAGTAGGCCTGTCTGAATGAATAAGTCTTGAGCTGGGATTTGAAGGTGGTAATAGAGTCAGATAATTAATTATAATAAACATTAAAAACAAAATAGGAATACATTAGAAGCAAAAGCTTATTTTTGGGCCTCTCCTTTTCCACTTAATCTCCTGATGCTTCCTGGTTTCAACATCTATCACAATGTCTTTATTATTTATCAGGTTACCGACCAAAAAAAAAAAAAAAAAAAGTTGCCACGTTGACAACACTGACTCCAATACTCGGTGTTACTTTTGCAGTTCCATAATGTATGTGACGTTTCCAGAGTGTGACTGACAAACCAGGGTTCCAATTCAAATCTGTTATGAAAATTCTAAGTCCATCTTTTTAAACCACCCCTCCTAAATAGTCTAGTAGGTCTAAATCCTTGTAAATGATCTCAACCACACTGGCTCAGTCTGGTAGGACGCATGTCAGGTACTGAAAGGACCCAGGTTCAAGTCTTGTATTATCTAAAATTTCCTTAGGGGGTCAGATGAGTGTCCATTTTTGTAAAAAAAAAAAAAAAAAGTTGTCAGAAATGCATAGAAGTGTGTGTAAATAATGCAAATCCATTTGTGCACAGACTACTGATATTCTCTGACAGTGGAAGCTCTATTTTCATAAACATTGGATTTGGAATAGCACGTGGATGTGAAAACTTTTGCTGGTGGACGGACGTGACATTACCCATGATGCTCTGGTCAGTCCCAGTACTTTATTAGGAATAAACTTATAGACTTACTATTGATAATTGTGCTCTTCTTCATAAATGTTAGTATTGTGGATCTAAAACAATCCCAGCTGACACAAAAACACTAAATGTGTCAGTGGACGGATGTGACATGGTTGTTGTGGATCCCATCATACTGATGCTCTGCAGCCATGTCAGCGTTTACACTAATGATCCCTGTGCAAAAACTAGGAGCACTATTATTTATTGGATAGTTTATCATCAGACTAAAGAGGAAAGAACAATATGGAATTGTTCTTTCTGTATAAAAATGCTTCTTATTAGAAAACTTGATGTAAACAGTGCTGTGTGCCATTCTTCATGTATGTATTGGTGGAACAGAAGCAGGATGGATCAGCACCATACTCCAGATTGAACCTGTACAAATAAAACATGTGATATGGAGGAGAGAATCTGGGAAGAAAAACTGGGGAATCTAAAAGAAGAGAATATTTGTTTTTCAGGTAAATTCAGTTCAAATATAACTTGGCCATTTGTGACATGAAAACATAGCATTAATTGTGATGAAACTGGACATTTTTGAGCTGAAAACATAGTTCATATGAGCATCAACATGTTGAACAGAACTGAAATCCTGTACGTTTGCAGAACTTGCATTTACCAACACAAAGTTCCTTTGGGGATTCACTGAGACTGATTTATTCTGCACAAAGACACAAATAAGACCTCTAAGCAAATTTTAGTCCAATACTGTTTTGAAGTTCACCACCCAAAGTAGAGAACTGATACCTTTAGAATGACAGTGAGACTGAAGCTGTCACATTAGCTCAGTCTGATAAAACACTGACTGGGAGCTCAGTGGTTCTGGGTTCAAGCCTCAGGTATGAGCAGGTATTTTTAACAGCCCACTCAAATAGTAGATTTAAAACCTCATAAATAACAGGGTTTTTCCACCTGACTCATTGGCTCAGTCTGGTGGAAACTGCAATTTGAGCCCATAGGTGGGAAGTTCAACACCCAGGTATGTTAACAACACTTTTTCTGTGTTTTCAAGTTAGAAAAAAAAACAAAACAATAAATACAAGTTCCAACACTCCAACTGTAACTCACAGATAGCTCAGTAGTTTAGTGCAAGAAACTTAATCCTGAGTTGGCAAGATCAAGACTCTCTCAAGAGAAAACAATAAATATTTTAACCCCCCCCCCAAAAAAAATTAATTAATTAATTAATTAATTAATTAAAAAAATAGATAGATAAAAATAGGGTGAGAAATCAACTAATATTTAATAACTGCTCAACGGTCTAAAAGTGACAAAAACAGACAGCACAAATATGTGCAGCGCTGTGAACATCAGTCTACATGGATACAACAGTCTAAGACCAGACTAAGAACCCAAATCTAATCCAGTTTCATTTATCTAGTGCCAAATCCAAACTACAGTCATGTCAGGACACCTTCTGTTCAGAGCTGGTGTGGACCAGACTCTGTCACATGTCAGCTGAGGCTGGTGGAGTGGTGAGCTCTGTGCAGAAGACCCTTCACATCACTGTGGGTCTGGTTCAGTTCCCCTTCCTCAGATCTGAGAACCAAAGGCCTACACCCTGGTTGGAGATGGAGCAGAGTCTGTACTCAGGGTTCAAATTTACAGGTCTTATACCCCTAAAAAATGTCTCATATCAACAAATCAGCTGTAGCACAGTGGTTAAGGAATGGGACACATGTCACTTACCCATACTATTTTTGAGAGCGTGAGTTCAAATCCCACAGCGGGACAGATTTTTTCAAAATTTCATTCCTTTCTTGCTTTTCCAGGTTTCAGGTTTATACATTTCTTATACTGGTCAAATTCCCTCTGTAAGCTCCACCTGAGCTTTAGCTCAGTGGTCTAAGCAAAGGGCAAAAGGCCCATCCTCACTACAGAATCCAAGGTCGTGAGTTCAAATCCCACTGAAGTCTGCATTTTTCACCCAAAAAAATACAAGAGTGGAAAGAAAGAATAAATACAACTTCCAACACAATAACATCAGCTGACAGATAGCTCAGTGGTTAAACTAGTGCCAGACTCAACATCTGAACCCAGCGGTTGATGGTTCAAGACCTAGACAGGATGTGTAAACTTTTCTGTGTTTTCAGGTCCAAAAAAACACAATAAATACAAGTTCCAGCACATCACTGGTAGCTCACAGATAGCTCAGTGGGAAGGTCAGTGGTGACAAGAAAAACAACTACTGTGAGGCTGACTGCTGGTTCAAATCCAGTGCTTAGTGACTAATGTTGGAAAAAAAGTAGGGTGTCACACTACTTTTTTTCATTCAAAAAAATTTTGAAAAAACAAGGACAAAAAAAATGCTGCTGCACCCCCCCCTTCCAGACCCAAGAAATGTTATTTCTTACCCCCAGGGGCAACAAATAACATAACTTGGGTCAAAGGCCAGCCGCCATCCAAACCTGGAACAAACACATGACAAAAAGTTAAACAAGGTCAACAAGAGGTCCAATAAAAATACAAACATAAGCAAATTCTGTAAAATAGAAAACTACAAAACAGCAGTAAAAGAAGCAAAGCAACTGAGACAAACGGCAACAGCTGATGTTCAAAGGACGAGCAATAATGTCACAAAAAACAACACAATTACAACACACCTCTGAAATACAACTTGGGGGGTGGGGGGGCTCACCAAGGACAAAATGAAATCTGTAAAAGTAAAACATTCCAACTCCATGTCCAATCCAAACCCCTCCCACTTTGGAGGACAAATCCCCCGTCATTACTGTAAAACTCCAGCCGCTCATGGGCTCCTGCTCCATAACCCCTCCCTGACAGATGTGCAGAAGCTCGGGGGGGTCTAGGCCCCCCCCGTCCCTCCCTCACCGTCCACTCGGTGCTCGTCACTCACAAGTCTCGAACCTTCAACCTGCCGACGACAGGCGGCCGTACAAGAGCCAAGGACCAAACCCCTGAGCTACCGAGCACCGATGCCCTGCCAGAGGCTGAGTGACAGCTGTTCACAGCATGAACACAACATGTGGATCCACAACAGCACAAAGAAAGCAGCCCACAAAAACAGGACAACATTTGGACCTACTCTGGTTAACAAACTAACAAACTGTATAAAACCTCAAACCTCTGCAAAACAGAAAACACAACTGAATAGAACTGAACCCATACTGGATCAGGAATGCATATTTGTGTAAACCAACAGTCAACCCCGACTGTGTCTGAATGAAAAACCACATTAAATGAATGGGACTGACCACCACTTACAAACTGCACACCTGTTTCAGCTCTACCAACAATAGACTCAATACAGGAAATCACCAATTCAACAGATCCAAAACATCCCACAGTTGGAGTATTCACTGACCTCTAAAACAGTCATAAAGATCAGATCTGTCCTCCAGCAGCTCCACAGATGATGGTTCTCCATTTCCAGGACTTCATCCACTGACGCAGGAAACCTACAAGTGGGACAAAGAAACTGCACACATTCATAACCTACAGGAAACCTGTGTAACGATAAAGACAATCTACTTCATGCAATAATGTCACATACTAACAACACATTATAATTCCAACAAACGTCAGAAGTACAAAAGGGCGGGGGGGTTCACCAAGGAACCAGAACAAAATATTACATTACAACTCCATCTACAAATAGTCTGCATCATCACAACAATAAAAGTATAAACACAACAAAACAACTGACTCAGACAGTACACCAAAAGACACTATGTCTAAATAAAAACTAATGACAGTTGTAAAAGTTGACTCTTTATAAATCTGGGAACAACGAACATTTCACAAACTACTCACATGTACGACTTCAATTCTCACAAATTCTACAAAATCTACCTTCACTGGCATTAACAGACTAATAGAGGAAATCACCAATTTAATAGATCCAAAACATCCCATAGTTGGAGTATTCACTGACCTCTAAAAAGATCAAATATGTCCCCCAGTAGCTTCAGAAGGTCTGGAGGATGGTTCTGCGTTTCCAGGACTTCATCCGCTGAGGCAGGAAATCTACAAGTGGGACAAAGACAGGACTGACATGACTTCAACATCCTACATGGAACGATAAACACCATCAGTTTAATGCAATATTTATTTATTTATTTGTCTAGTCGATAAAAAGTACAATATTTATTATTTCTGACAAGTACAAAGAAATTCACAATAAACTCAAATGCAGGAAACACTGAACTAAACTCTTTGTGAACTTCTCTTTAAAATATTTTCCCCAAAACTAAGGCAGGGATTAAAGCAAAAATTTTTCATCTGACTGAAAATTTTCTTCTGGTCAAAATCTTTGGCCATTATTAAAAATGATGCAATACAATACTACTATAGCGTACAAGTTTACATAGTCAAATTTGGCAATACTGTAAAACACACTGAATGGGAGAGTGTACAGGTGTAGAAGATTAGTAACATGGAGAGAAAAAATGTCATGAGTGGTACTGGTGGGGGGTCTGGGGGTCCTCCCCCAGAAAATTTTTAAAGCTTCAGGTCAATTTTGGTGTTCTCTGGTTAATTTAAAAGGGGATGAAAACCTTTGAAGCACGTGAAAATAACTAGAAGAAAACCTTACTGCAAAAAATGAGTGAAAAACTTTTTATTTAACAATTTAGGAACTCCTAAAACATAACTCCAACTCCAACAGCACAGGAATTTGGGGGAAATGTCTGTAAATGTAACCCTAGCCAACTAATCTTCAGCTTCTCAGATTGATGGTGGATCAGGACTTTTTTACCATTGGAACCATACAGAATTTTCTTGTGGCAAACTCCGCACATGCACGCACCAGGCTGCTTCATTTTTTTGCACCATGATCTAATTGGAGTTCCATCGTCTCCCTTCTCATCAAGCCACGCCCACCTCCATCTACAGGGTGTCCCATCAGTCTCCATACATAGGAAAAATAAACGTTTCTTGACATAAACCATTTTTATTTCTATAATATGCTCTATATGACTGCCATTTTGTCGGGAACACATTTCAATGCGTGTCCTCCACTGCTGAAGAACTATAAAGAAGAAATAGAAAGAAACACATGTTAGAACCATATGGAATGGATTATGTCTCCTGTGTATGCAGACTTATGGGACACCCTGTAGTTTTCACGCATCTCTCAATAGTTCCCACTTCAGCTCCTTCCTCTACAAACGTGTCCATGATGTCGTATATGCTAGCCAAAATAATATGTACGTCATCAAACCTGCGTTCGTCATCACGTCATCACAACCCCCCCCCCCCCCCCCCCCAATATCATGTTCTCTTCTGATTGGAAGAAATTATGTCAACTGAAACAGACATTCTATTCCGTTCCAGATCCTCTCTGAGGGGATTTAAATACAGTGGCTTTGCAAATACCAAGGCTGTTCCTCATTCATTCACTTTTATCTTCGTACTGTACCACACACATACAAATAAGACGCTAAACGAGTCAAAATAAAACACTTATGCAGTCGGGCGCGTAACCGCGTAAGGCCGCGGCGCGCACAGCCGCACGCACGGGAAGGGCACACACACACACACACACACACACACACACACACACACACACACACACACACTAGTCATATACCGGCAAGAGGAAACAAGCTATTAACCCAAACATGAAGGTCCATGTAGATCAGTTCTGTCTTCTCCCCTTTTCGCTGTGGTTCTTTCATAATGAAAGCTACTTGTTCGCACTAAACTACAGTTAGTCTGGAGGCTGAACTTCGGTAAAGCTGAACTTGTCCATGTGTTTCTGAGGCACAGAATGAGCAGCGTTTCCTTCCAAAGAGAAACAGTCATCAATCTGTCCTCCCGACATAAAAATAAAGAAGTCATCTTATTATCATCACTGTTAAACCTATCAGCCCCCTGAGCCTGTGTTCAACACCTGCAGACCCAGGACAGCAGACCCAGACCCAGGACAGCAGACCCAGACCCAGGACAGCAGACCCAGACCCAGGATAGCAGACCCAGGACAGCAGACCCAGACCCAGGACAGCAGACCCAGGACAGCAGACCCAGACCCAGGACAGCAGATCCCGGACAGCAGACCCAGACCCAGGACAGCAGACCCAGACCCAGGATAGCAGACCCAGGACCCGGGACCCGGTGCCGACTGGACTCCGCCAAACACGTGGGGAAGTTACTTCAGTATGACTTTTTTCCCCCTTCAGTTTTTCCATTTGACGGAAATCTGTCGTGGTGACGGAGAACTTTAATCCCTGAACTAAGGTCAATATTTAACCCAAAGTAGAATGGAATAAAAACTAAATGTGTCACCCAGCAGCCTCAGCGCAGAGAAGGAGTTGTTCTCAGTTCTGTCTGATGTTCCTCCATTTCCATCCTCTCATCCACTGATGCAGAAAAACTACAAGTGGATCAACAACAACAAACTGTACTGAGGATGGAACCATCCTACACACAACATGAATGTGATGATACAGATGGATTTCATGAACAGATACCATCTAAGTGTCATTCCTGTAATAGTCCATGGGTCACTGCGGCTCATCTCCATCACTGTCTGGATGGTGATGCATTCACTGACCACACCTGGATATAAACACACACACACATTTTCAAATTAGACATTAGCATTAGTTTGAGTTTATTTCAATAATGACACAGTTGAATTCCCACAGAGGTTAGTGTGTGTTCAGTGTATGTGTGGACACAGTCTCCTCTCGTATGTTCCATCTGTAACTCTGTACATGTACCAAACATCCTGCCTCACTGACACAGATCCAGGATTTCACACTGTATTAATGATGGGATGGAAACACAAACTGGCACATTTACAGACACAATAAATAAAATCTATATCGGAGCAGTATTATGTATGTAAAACACACCTCCCCAGTATGATGAGTTGAATCCTCTCCTATAGTAGACCAGTCTAATGTGACCCCGCAGACCCAGTACACATACATGGAATTTTCCACAGCTCTTAGCTTTAGCCACATTAGCATCTGCAGCCGCGGTGAGCTGCTCCTGAACACACACGAACACTGTTTGGACTAAATGGGACTAAGTGTATCTGTTCTGTTTTAACTGTCATTATTCATATGGAAACTACCTACAGGTTCAAACATAAACTACCTGTGTTTTGGAAACGTTTATTCACATTCAAACTTTCCGCCGTTAGCTTGGAGCTCCTCTCCAGTTGGCTGCTGTTGGTGTTGGTGAGTCATTGCGCCTGCGCGTAGTGACGTCCTTCTCTCGCGTTAGCTTGACGAGACGTTACGTCATCACCGTGCTGCCATCTACTGGTTCTTATTCGTAACGTCACATGTGGGAAAGTCAGTTTGTCGTAAAATACTGAGAACAGATGAACACTGCAACATAAACTCTAGTTACAGTTGTACTTTCTGACAGTTTAAAGTCCATCTGTTTGTCTTCTCATGTTTTTTTCCTGGATGTGAAATGTGAACAGTTGGACAGAAGTTCCTATATTATTGACACCACACACTTCAGTATATTAATTATATTTATATTGATCATGGATAAAAACTCAAACACATTTAACCACAGTTTTAAATGTATGTAGATGAAACAGGGACCATATTTGACCTTCTCTAGTGGTTTTGTCTGTTAATAAGAGGACACTGAGCACACACCACCTTCAGGAGTGTCTCAGTGAGGCTCTGGTGTCATTAGGATTCTTCTGGATTTAAAATACTTTATGGAGGATGAGACTGGAACCCAGGTCCATTCAGTATCTTACATTCCATCAGACTGAGCCAATGAGGCAGATGATCTGTCTTTATTCTTCTTCAGGTTTTAAGTCACTGCTTTGGGTGAATCTTGAACCCTGCTCCTTAAAACCACCAGACCCGCATCAGACCACTGTGAGCTACTGAGGTCAGTGTTTGGATGGTGGACTTCAAAACTGGGCAGATTTGTTTGCTTCTTTAAAAAAAAAATTGTAAAAAAAATTGTTTGCCCTTCTCAAATGTTACCACTGGATGGCACTATATGTGAAGAATGGATCATCTCAAACTGACAAGACTACATTTGAAAGTATGAATAATCCTGCAAACACACAAAGAGAGTCATGCATTCATGCCAAAAATAAAATAAAGGAATACAATATTTAAGGTCCTTGAAGAAACAATCAGTCTTAATTCATGTTTTTTAATGTGTAAAATTATTTAAATGGGTCAAAGTAAATGTATAAATAGAGAAATATGTGCATTAAAGGCTGAAAAATCAGTAGAAATCTCAACAACAGGACCGACAGAGAACAGAGAAATGCATGAGCTGCTGCGTTTATTGTCTCCAAACTGTTTATAAATGTCACATCAGTAGAAAAGTATTATATTCCAGACATTAAAACACTCAGAAGCATGAGCCTTGAACCCAGGTCCATTGAGGAGCTCACAAACATCTTACCAGACTAAACTACTGACAGTGACTGATGAGGTTTTAAATCATATAAAGTCCTCCTGGATGATGATTGTACTTATTCTCTTAAAGACACAGATGATCCGCCCCAAAATAACAAACTACTGATGAAATTCCAACAGAACTAAACCAGAGTGAAGTCAACAACTACTGAGGACGAACACCACGACAGACGTCTGACTGAATGGACATGGAGGGAAAACCATGGGGTCTGAAAATGACCGTTTGGTTAAATATCTGAATTTACTTAAAAACAAATCAAAATAATCCCAAACGAACCAATTTGTGATGTGTGAGGTCATTAGGGCTGTTTCAAACCATTTGTGTGTGTGTGTGTGTGTGCGTGTGTGTGTGTTGGGGGTTGTTATCAGCGCCCCCCAGTGGTCAAGTATCAGGATATCTTTCATGCTTCAAAAACTATTTTGATACTAAATTAGCTGGAAAAAAATGCTCTGGGAAACTAATGCCACGTTTCCACTACATGATACCAGCTTGACTCAACTCGGCCTTTTTGCATTTCCACTACGTAAAAGAACCTGGAATCTGGTACCCCGTACTAGTTTTTTGGCATCCACTCCGCTGAGGTTCCAAAACGGGGGTAGAGATACTAAAGCATGAGCGTGAACTGAACCAGGCTGATCTTCTAGTTCATTTCATGTGTCGACACAAGAGTAAATATAAAATACAAAGACATAGAAGGACTGGACAGAAATCAGATATGATCAGACATATATACACATGGTCCTCATTCAAGCACTGGAAAATCCCATCAGTCCATGAACACAACATCAGATTCATCAACACATTCATCCACTGTTTTATACAAATGCATTTGTAGCATCATCAGATCAAATGTGAAAGTCAAAGCACAAGACGAACATGAGGATGAAACTGAAGTCAAACCTTCACACTGAACATTTACTCACAAACATGACAATGATGACGCTGTTTCCAAGACGACAAAGGCTGTTTATAAAGGCACCTGATTGGTTGGAAAGTTTACAGCAGACGCACACATCTGACACCATGAACACACGCACCACCACTACACAAATACACACAACTACACAAACACATCTATACAACAACACAAACAGAAATACACAAACACAACTACACATAACTACACAAACACAATTACATATCATACAGAAACACTGACGATCCATAACTGAGTCCAAATCCTCCAAACAGTGGTTCAGTGAATGTGGTTTTGAAGGTGTAGATGTGGGTCAGTTTGTCAGAGGAGACTGTGTAGAAGGACACAGATCCAGCAGGATGGTCCACATACACTGAGACTGTACCAGAGGAGGAGAAGGAGGAGGAGGAGGAGGAGGAGGAGGACTGAGGGAAGTTTGTGTGTTTGTTATTATTCCAGACCATGTAATTATCTTTATAACACACCAGACTCCAGGACTGATCATTTTCTCCAAACCCACACTCTTTACTGTCTCCTCTCCTTCTGATTCCTCTGTAAGTCACTGCTATTTCAACCCATCCACTCCACTGGACCTCCCAGTAACAGCGACCGGTCAGACCAGTTGAAGACATCAGCTGAGGCCAGTACTTAAATCTGTCCTGATGATCAGGATATGACTGAACCTCCATCACACGTTCCACCTTCTTGTTGTTTTCAGACAGTTTGAGTTTTCTGTTCACTGTGTTTGGATCCAGGCTGAGTTCACAGAAATCTGATGGACAGAAGAAAACACAAAACAACTGCAGTTACTGATCAGTGACATCATCAGGGTTCCTGCAGAGTCTTAAAAAGTCTTAAAAGTCTTGAATTAAAAAAAAAAAAAATCTACATTTAATACCTTAAAAAGTCTTTTAAAGGTATTCAATTTGATATGGTAGGTTCTTCAGTTATGTTGCCATAAACTTGTTCACTGTGTTGTAATTAAATGTCCAAGCTGAAAAAATACAAACATTAGTTGACTCAGTTTCACCCGTTTCAACCCAGTAATTTAGATTGAACTTAGGAACTAATTAACATTAACTTTGCAGCCCCCGGTGAGAAATGACTTGGAGCAGCAGGAATCAACATGTTGGAATAAATAAATACAATTTCCTAGATTCTAAAAGTAATGAATTTTTGCCTGTATGACTGTGAAATGGGCATTACATTCTGTACTAAGTGGTCTTAGTAGTTAGTTGCAGTTATTGATCAGTGATCAGCTGATTGACAGACAGTCTGATCACATCCCTGGGTAACATTAGATGTCATTGATGGATGGATCAGGTGTGATTCTTACTAATGACAATAATGATCAATAACAGAGAAACCCAGTGTTTTATTCATGGATCTGTTGTTTCTGTTTTCACAAACACACTGTAACCCATATGACACATTGGCCTGCTGAAGTTGTCATTTCAGTGCAAAACTCACTCTGTCCGGTAGGAGGCGCAGTTGCGCTTTGAATAATCTGAGCCTCGTGCATTCAGTCACTTAACTTCAAAGCAGTTCCGAACGGTTTTCTTGAGCTAGCCAGAGCGAGTAAGTAAGAAAATCCTCAAGTAACATCAAATATACTGGTGTATGGGTACTAATAATCTGTTGTAAACAGGCTTTACACCTTGGCAAACACCTGCGGGCTGTGAGAAGTGACTACTTCTACTTCTTTCAGTCTGGGTTTAGACAACGCCACTCAACAGAAACCGCACTATTAAAAGTGTCTAGTGACATCCTGATGGCGGCTGACTCCGGGAAATCCACGGTCTTGGTCCTGCTAGATCTGTCCTCGGCCTTTGACACAGTGGACCATACCATAATGATTGAGAGACTGAGGGACCTGGTAGGGATGTCAGGTCATGTGCTAGACTGGTTCTCCTCTTGCCTGACCGGCAGAAGCTTCACTGTGTCAATAAACAACTTCCAATCTGACTCAGCGGATCTACTGTGTGGTGTGCCCCAAAGCTCTGTCCTGGGACCAGTCCTATTCTTACTCTATGTCCTCCCACTTGGCCACATTATCCAACACTATAGTGATGTCTCCTATCATCTATTCGCGGATGACATCCAGATATACTGCTCCTTTAACTCCTCTGAGCCCCACAAACTGAGTTCCTTAATCATCTGCTTGTCAGAGCTGAAGCAGTGGCTAAATGAGAACAGCCTCCAGCTGAACTCCAGCAAAACTGAGACCCTCATCATTGCCCCGGATAGTGCAATCCCAGGGATCAAACATCACCTTGGAGACCTGAGTTCCTCGGTAAAGACAAAACTGAGGAATCTGGGTGTCATCTTTGACCAGGACATGTCTTTAGAATTCTACTCCAAACACCTAGTCAAAAACTGTTTCTTCCAACTACGCAACATCTCCAAACTCAGATCTATGGTGTCCACAAATGAGCTCGAGATGATCGTTCACGCTTTCGTATCTTCTCGCTTAGACTACTGCAACAGCCTGTTCACATGCTTAAACAGAAGGAGCTGGCCCGTCTACAGTTTGTCCAGAACTCTGCTGCCAGGCTCCTGACCCGCACAAACAGGAGAACCCACATCACTCCCATCCTTAAATCTCTCCACTGGCTCCTGTTCTATATCGTCTTCATTTCAAAATTCTTGTGCTAACTTTCCGGGCCCTACATGGCCAGGCCCCTGCATACATTGCTTCCTTGATCCAGCCCTACAGCTCGACTCGTAGCTTGAGGTCTTCAGGACAGCACCTGCTGATGGTTCCACGGACCTGTTTTAGCACACGCGGTGACAGGTCTGTTAAAGCTGTGGACCACGTCTATGGAATGACCTGCCTCTGCACCTACGGTCCATGGACTCTGTACAGAGCTTTAAGAAACACCTCCAAACCCTCCTGTTCAAAAAGGCTTTTTAGTCTCCCACCTGACCCAGGACCACCACAGACTGATTACACTCTATGTATTCATCATAACGTACTCCATGTGTCATCCCCCCCCCCAGTCTCTCTATATCTCTATCGCTCTCTCTTTTCTCCTCCTTTACTCTCTCTCTCTCTCTTTAACCCCAACTGGTCCAGGCAGACGTCCATCCTTCAGGAGTCTGGGTCTGCTCCAGGTTTCTGCTGTTAAAGGGAAGTTTTTCCTTCCACTGTCACCAATCACAAGTGTTTGCTCCTGAAGGATTCTGTTGGGTCTCTGTAAACTTAATTTGATTCTGATTTGAATTGATAAAGCACTTTGTGACTCTGTCTGTGAAAAGTGCTCTATAAATAAAATTTACTTTACTTACTTACTTACTTGTTGAGAAATTACATGTGAAAATCCTGGTGAGTGTACAACATGTCCGCTGTTAGCCGGAAGCTAATGCTATGCTATGAACTTGACATTCTTACCAGATATCATTCTAAGAAACAGTCGGGAGTTACATGACCTTGTCGTAATGTTTTCCCTAATGCTTTACCTGCTCTGGTACTTTTTGTATCACTGCAAATTGTATGGAATGATAAGCTAATGCGCGAACGCTAGCATAAGCTGCTAATGCTAATGCTAACGTGGTCCGTGTCCTTATCTAGACCTGAATTAGCATTACTACAGAGTGGAAGCGCGTGCTCTGTACACAGTAAATAGTTTTATAATCAAATCTACAGCCATTCGGTTGGAAGATGGTTTTGGTTGTGAAATCATAAATATTGAATGAATACTGTTAAAATTTCAATTCATTGTTATTGTTAAATATAGATAAAAGCCAACAAGGTGAAAAAGGAGTGATAAATAATTAATTCTGATTAAGGAGATATGGTTAATTTACAATGTCATGTTAACCAGTGTTTTATTTGTTAAAAAATTGTAATTCTATTATTGTTTCAATACCACGATGTGTGTTACTACTAAAACTACACGGTAAATCATCTTAACTTTGTAAGCTGACAAAGATAAAGTATCAGAGTACTGAGATGGACTTTCATTCATTTGGATACAACTGTCATTATGACATTTGAATGTTAAAATTTAATGTATTTCAGACAGAAACAGAATTATAAGAACCAGAACCAAATGTTTACTTTCCGCACACTTTGTGTAGACTGGTTTTATAGTGATCTTCGAAATCTGATGGCGAGTCCAGCCCATGGTGACTGTGAGGGGTGTTAACAGTGTGGTCAGCCTGATTCCGCTGCCGCAGAAGAACTTCAACTTGAACTATTTCCACTGGATCCAGGTAAGACACAACAACACTATAATATACTACCCAGGTAGCAACAGTAATAACAGTTGTAACTAAAGACACTTTATCAACCAAACTGAACTCAAATCATATTTTTTGGGGGAAAGAGCTCTATTTTATTTTGGGACTTTGTTGTTGTAGTTTTAGTTTCATAACATTGTACGCAAACAAATGCATTTTTCTAATGGTGGAGTAATAAAACACCATTGTTCATTTTCCTTAAATCTTGGCAATTCATTCCAACCTATTATCTCCTCTACTGAATCTAGTGGATGTGAGTGCCTCACACTCTAAGGGTGCTACAAAACCAATTAAAGGAATGAAAACAGGAGAGTCAACTGATGTTCATGTTTGTGTTTTATATAAATCCTTTCTATAGACCTTGGTTTTCCTTCTGTTCTTTGTGAAAGTGGTTTCTGTTCCTGGTTTTAGTCCAGTTCTATAGTTCAGCACAGACTGTTGAAGGTTTTGATGAAACTGATGCAGTTTGACACTAACGTTAACTACAAACACAACTAAAGTCACATGAACTAATGGATATCAGTGAAATACAGTCAAATCCAAACACAGATTCAATGTCTTTATCTGTGGTCTTTGTCACATGGATCAGATTTGTCAGAACCAACATGAGGAGGTTCTGTTCATGTTTATTCAAACCTATTCTCAGCTGTTCTTTCTCTTTTCTCTTCTATTCTTGTCTCTGATCAATAACCTGTAACTCTGCCTCAGTCCTCAGTGAATATGTTTGAATGATGTTTGTTCACATTTAGGTTTAGTTCCTGCTGTTGAATCTAATGGATGAATTCAAATCTATCCACTGACTCATGAAATTAGCGCAGATCATAAATGTTTATTAAAGGAACTGGTTCGTTTCAGTTCAACCTGCTTCATCTTGAACTAAATCTACTGGTTTTTCATCCTTTTGGGCTCTTTTCTGTCTTGGACAGTGACAGTGGATGAAACTCTAACCCTGGGACACAGAGTAGGGGGTGACATGGATCCAAGGGTCCATCCAGCTCTAACCACTGGACCACTGGTTCATCCACCCACTATGACCCACAGCTGAGTGTTTACAGCTGCACACACACTCACTGACTGTGGACCTTCACTAATAGTAGGTTGGCAGGTCCACATAACAGGTTGGGTTTCATCTTTAATCCAATGTAAATCCACTTACACTTCCTCAGACCTGGTCTCAACCATCGGACTCCACTGGGCTCCAACCTGAAAGGAGGAGGGGGGGGGGTCAGAGCAGCATTAAACATGGACATGACATCACTGTGACCCACTCCAGCTTTTCTGTTCACATCCAGTCCATGGTTCCTGTCAGTCCCTTATTGAAGGTCTGGGTCTGTGACCGTGGTCTGGAACTTCAGTCCAGGATGTGGACTCAGCTGTGACAGTGTTCCTGTCAGCTCCACCTGTTCTATCACACATTCTGTGTGTGTGCATCAGCTCAGTCCATACCTGACAGTGTCCAGTGTCCAGTGTGGATCCTCCACTAGAGCACACAGCTCCTGTCCTGAGGCTCCTGGATGGTTGTAGCTCAGGTCTAGCAGTCTGAGATGGGACGGATTGGACTGTAGGGCTGAGACCAGAGAAGAACATCCTTCCTCTGTGATCAGACATCCTGACAGTCTGCAACACAAAACATCACACATCATCTGAGGAGGAAAAGAAGCAGCGTCAGCTGTTGGACACAGTTCTTCTGTGGATGGATTTCAGCACAAATGGGACTGACCTGGAGCCAGTTTCTATTGGACTGACTCGGTTCAGGACAAGATCTGAACACAGACTAAGATGAGTCCAGTCTGTCCAAAGTCTGGAAAGACCTGGTGTTTTATTGTTTCCCAGACAAATTTAACTGGATGGAGACTGACTTTGACCAAAAAAAGCCTGACAAATGTACAGATATTGGTAGAAAAAACATCAAGTGCATAAATGAACATCCTTCACCTCCAAATCAAAGGTTCAGTGGTTCTTGGGTTCCAGTGTTTGAACTGACAAACCAGTTCAACTCCAGTCCAACCCTCACAGTTTAGATCCTTTACTGTCCTTTAGATAACAGATGTCTATTTAGACTCATTTGGTTCAATTAAATCTTCATAGAGTTCATTTTCTGTCTTTGTTTCAAATACAGTGGAACCTCACAGAATTTAATTTGTTCAATGACCGCGTTCATTTTGTGATTTATTTATTTTACGAATCACTTTTCCACTGAAATGAATGAACTGATTAACCTTTAAAATGAGACGATCTGTGTCTGAGGAAGACAATGGAGGAAGAGGAGGAGGAGGAGGAGGAGGAGGAAGGTTATTCTGTAGAAGGAGAATCTCCTTCTAATAAAACATCAGGTAGATGAATTTCTGGTGTTTTTTCTTTCTCTTTTCTTCTTTCTGGCTTCACTTTCTTCACTGTCTGCTCATACAAGTCGTTTCATTAAAAACCTCTCCATAGAAATCTGCTTTGTTCTGCTTTTTCAAATGTTCCCTAAATGCACCAGACCATTGTCATTAACTAAAGCAGATGCACGACCTCCACTTCATTTGTGGGGATGATTAGATTCAACTCAATCAGAAACCTCTGTCCACTCTGCCCACACTTCTGTTGATGGACTGGTGGAGATTGTCTCGTCCACTACACTGTCCTCCTTCTGGAATGTCCTAATCTCCTCCTCCATCTGAAGCCTGGTGCTCCTGAACGTGACATGAACCTGCACCTGTCGGAGGAACACCCGCTCGTTCCGCCAATTTACACTCCTATTTCCAGACCAAACTGGTAAAGGGAATTTGTGGTGCTACAGTGCACTGGTACTGCGAGGTTCCACTGGAAATACAGGAACATGCATGTGTTTTCATGTCAGACACTGAACAGCTGATTTGAAAACCAGGTCAGACTGATCCACTACATGTACATCATGGATTTAATCATCATCGTTTACACTGGTTCAACAATCCAAACCTGAGAGTCTCCAGTTTACAGTCTGGACTCCTTAGTCCATCTGACAGGATCTTCAGTCCTGAATCCTTCAGGTCATTGTTGCTGAGATCCAGAAGAGTCAGACTAGAGGACTGGGATCTGAGAACTGAGGACAGACCTTCACAGCTTCTCTCTGACAGGTTACAGATACTCAACCTGGAGGACACAGATGATATTTGTATTAGAGTCAGGTCTGGACTGAAGGACCATCAGGTGTCCAATAACCAAAGGGTTGGTGGTTCGAATCCCATTATGTCCTAGTCATGTGCTGTTGTGTCCTTGGGCAAGACACTTCAGTCACTTTGCCTCCAGTGCTGCTACTCACACTGGTGTACGAATGCATGTCAATGTTTGGTGGTGGTCGGCCGGGCTGTTAGCGTGGATCGGCAGCCACGCTTCCGTCAGCCTGCCTCTGAACCGCTGTGGCTACAAACGTAGTTTAACACCATCAAAATGTGAATGTGTGAGTGAATGAATAATGGATCCATTGTACGCACTTTGAGTATGTGTAAAGAGAAAAGTATTCTATAACTCTAATCCATTATATTATTGTCACAGTCCACATAGATTTCACTTTGTACACCTGCTCAGATCTAAATAAAAGCTGCACAATTTAATGAAAAACTCCATGTTTTTGTCATTTGAGTCTGTTTTCTTATTTTTGGAGACAAAAGCACAGATTAATCATTTAACAAAGTCACGTCAAACATAACGTGCTGCGCACATTTAATCCCCCTCGGCCAAATATAGTGTTAGATTCTGTTGAAAGTTACTAGCCTATAATTACATTAGATTGTCTTTGTATAAATTTGGTGCAGATGTTTCAATGTATTCTATAAATAAAGTGATTACATTGTTGAATGGACAGACAGACGGACAGACACATGACAAAATGATTACAATACCTTCAGGTTTAAATTGGCAGAGGGGTAAAAACTGAAACTAGTCTAAAAATACAGGAGTTAGAAACACTTTAATGTTGTGATTTTCATTTTTCCTGTTTTCCACAGTATCTCCATCTGCTCAGTGTCACTAAATCAAAACACTACCATAGAAAAGAGGTTGTGTTGAACTTTTATTCCCTAATTTTCTATTTGAATCACCCTAAATCCACCTCAACCCTGACCTTTAAATTGTCGTCTTTTTCCATTTTATAATTGCACAGGTTGATTTAGTGATTACATTTGTGATTGACTGGATTGTGCAGCTCTAGATCTAATACACCTGCATTTGAACAAGTAGAACATGTTTTAATAAAACTCACTCAAAACCAAAAGATCAGAAATAATTGAATTCAGATTCTAACTTTATCTGACCTGAGAGTCTCCAGTTTACAGTCTGGACTCCTTAGTCCATCTGACAGGATCTTCAGTCCTGAATCCTTCAGGTCATTAGTGCTGAGGTCCAGATGTATCAGAGTAGAGCACTGGGATCTGAGAACTGAGGACAGACCTTCACAGCTTCTCTCTGACAGGTTACAGCCACTTAAACTGGAGGACACAGATGATATTTGTATTAGAGTCAGGTCTGGACTGAAGGGCCATCACAGTCCACATAGATCTCAGTTTGTGCAATGGTTCAGATATAAATACAGCTGCAAAATTTAATGAAAAACTGGCAATGCTATTACCCCATCCCCCAAGGGGGAGGCAAAGGGTATTGTTTTTGGTTCAGTTTGTTTGTTTCTTTGTTTGTTTGTTAACTCTGTAGCAGCAAAACTATTGGTTGAATTCACACCAAATTTGGTTTATAGGTTGCCAGTGACCCAGACTAGATCTGATTACATTTTGGGGAAAGTAGGTCAAAGTTCAACTTTTTCCTAATCTTTACCTCCGCCAGGAGGTATTGTGATCACTTTGCTTTGTGTGTTTGCGTGCATGCGTGTGTGTGTGCGTGTTTGTTTGTTAGCAAGATAACTCAAAAAGTTATGGATGGATTTTCATGAAATTTTCAGGAAATGTTGAGACCGGCACAAGGAGGAAATAATTAAATATTGGTGGTGATCAGGGGTGGGGGGGCAGATCTGTCTTGGTGGAGGTCTGCACTCTCAGAGGGCTTTTCTTGTGTAATTTTTTTCCTCCCATTAGGGAGAATGGGGATAGAATATAGTGCCGGATCTACAAAAGGTTAGCGTGTATTAAAATATGTGCAAACTCAGTGCACCTGCAAAAAAAACTTACAAACTGACTTACTAATAGTGCGCACTAAGGGTTGTGTCTTTCAAAGGTGCAAAACAGCGTGCCTGCATCCAGTTTGTATGTTTGCCACAATGAATATGCAATATGGGGCGTTCACATGCAATTGTGCTCGTGCTGGGAGGAGAAAATGTACATTTATTAATTTAGCACACGCAAAGTGATTAATCAAACCCGAAAGCAATTTTGCTCATAGAAACTGCGTCTACATTTAACACATCTAAAATGGAGGTGCAAATGGTTTGGATGTGTAATTGCGCACACATGCCTGCGGTGATTGTTGTAAGAAGGAGACATCAAAACGATGAAAAAAGATACGGAGAACACATTATTCACCCTAGTGTGAACGTTTTTAGAATGAATGAGGAAACACTCATTAAAACATATTGCCTATCCTTGTGGCGCTTTTAATCCATATTTGTTTGTTGTTTGTAATATTTCATCCATTCAATTTGACAGTGCAAAACACACCAGGTTGGACTGCATTAAATTTGAATGCAGCTGTCATCATCATGAAAACTCGACATTCTTTTCCCCCTGATTCACGTCATCAGACGGCCGTAGCCGTCAGTAGGACAGCCGGTAAAATTGCTTATCAGATTTTTTTCCCCCGCTAATTCACCACATCAGACACAGATGGCCATTAATATTGCTGATCAGATTTTTTTCTGATTCACCACATCAGATGGCCGTTGGTGGGACAGCTGTTCTAGACTTTGACAGAATGTCCTGCTGAGCAGATTTTCCAGTGTACTGTCTCCATGATTACAAACAGTAGCACACGTAAAATCCTCCTTTAAATGGGGTGGTCTCCAACACCTTTGCACCTGTTGTTATTTGCACAAGTAATCTTAGTAAATCACCCGCAAACTGCAGTTCAATCCCACAAGAAAATTCTAGACTGCACATGCAAATTAGCACACGCCAACTGGGATCGTAGTATATCCGGCCCATAATGAGCAAAATTTAAATTTTGTTTCAGTTTACTTCAAACTTGGCACATATATAAAGGCAATTGATATGCTGATATCAGCACACACATAGACATGATGACATCAGCTGGACTGATGCCAAAATAAGATACAATATGTGCGAGGGCCGGGGTTTGTTGTGCTTCGAACCACTTAATGTAATTTGAATCTTTTCTTGTTTATCAAGACAAATGCACAGGCTAATCATTTAACAAAGTCAAGTCAAACATTAAAACCAAAACTAGTCTAAAAATACCAAAGTTAGAAACACTTTAATGTTGTCATTTTCATTTTTCCCATTTTCCTCAGTATCTCCATCTGCTCAGTGTCACTAAATCCAAAACATCACCATACAACACAGGTTGTGTTGAACTTTTATTCCCTAATTTTCCATTTGAATCACCCTAAATCCACCTCAATCCTGACCTTTAAATAGTTGTCTTTTTCCATTTTATAATTACACAGGTTGATTTAGTGATTACATTTATGATTGACTGGATTGTGCAGCTCTAGATCTAATACACCTGCATTTGAACAAGTAGAACATGTTTTAATAAAACTCACTCAAGACAAAAAGATCTGAAATAATTGAATTCAGATTCTAACTTTATCTGACCTGAGAGTCTCCAGTTTACAGTCTGGACTCCTTAGTCCATCTGACAGGATCTCCAGTCCTGAATCCTTCAGGTCGTTGTTGCTGAGATCCAGAAGAGTCAGACTAGAGGACTGGGATCTGAGAACTGAGGACAGACCTTCACAGCTTCTCTCTGACAGGTTACAGCCACTTAATCTGCAGAAACAGAACAGACTGTTTTGTTATATTAAAAACAGCAGCAGAATAAACTGATCTTCACTAAACTCCACTTCATTTCAGATCCAAACAGTCTAGAAATAATCACTACTTTTGGAAAAATATCAGCCTATAAAGTCAATGTATCACAGAGCTACTATTTCCTGTGAACACTCAGACAAACCGTATGGCCCTTCACTGCTGTTCATTCATAATTATGGTTAGGACCCCTTTATTTATCTGGGGGTCTCAGTAACATGTACATTTACAGATTTAATTAAAGACAAGTGGAAAAAAAAATATTTAAAACTACATTAAACTAAAAAACTATCCTTTTTGGGTAGTTCAGTCAAACTAAGACAAACATTATTCTGCCCAAGCCTTAAATTTCAATCTTTTAAAAAGTTTTCCAAAGATTTGTAAAAAAAAAAAATGCAACAATTGAAATTCATCCAAACTGTGCACTGCACCTCTCCTAGTGGTAAAGAACATGTGTTCAATTTGAAAAGAACTGGGTGAAATCAGTTAAACAAAAATCTTGGACAGACAGACAGATGGAATTCCTGGTATATCTATACACCCCCACCCTCTGGGGGCCGGGTTATATTAATCTGCAACCAGCATTGAAGACCAAACAGGATCTAAATCCATGGTCCACCATAAACTGACTCAGATGTTTGATGGACTGGATCAGATGTGCTCCTCCTGTCATACACATGAAGTGGACTGGATGTGAATTCCATCCAGTTATGATGTTGATTCATATGATCAGTGTCGTGGTTTGACAATCAATGACTAAGGTGTAAAAATATAATTAAACAGACTCTAAATTCAATAAACTCTGTCTGGACTCACACAGCTTTGTTGGAGGCTTTGACGACTGGCAGCAAATTCAGCAGAGCCTCCTCTGAACCAGAGTATTTGTTCAGGTCAAACTCATCCAGATCTTTATCTGATGACAGTAACATGAAGACCAGAGCTGACCACTGAGCAGGAGACAGAACAGACCTGGAGAGACCTCCTAATCTCAGGTACTGTTGGATCTGATCCACCAGAGATCGATCCTCCAGTTCATTCAGACAGTGGAACAGGTTGATGCTTTTCTCTACAGACAGATTCTCATTGATCTTCCTCTTGATGTACTCAACTGTCTTCTTCTTGGTCTCTGAGCTACTTCCTGTCTGTTTCATCAGATCTTGTAGGAGACTCTGATTGGTCGGCAGTGATAGACCCAGGAGGAAGCGCAGGAACAGGTCCAGGTGTCCATCTGGACTCTGTAAGGCCTGGTCCACAGCGGTCTGGTAGAACTTTACAGTTTTGTCCTTTGATAGTTTAGACCAAACAGAAGATAGGAGACCTGACAGCAGATTGACTCCAGTGTTGATGAAGGTCTGATGGACATGAAGAGCAGCCAGAAACTCCTGGACACTCAGATGGATGAAGCAGAACATCTTGACCTGGCGTACTCCTCTCTCCTCTTTAAAGACCTGTGTGAACACTCCTGAGTACACTGAGGCTGATCTGATATCGATGCCACACTCTGTCAGGTCTTTTTCATAGAAGATCAGCTTTCCTTTCTTCAGCTGCTTAAAGGCCAGTTTTCCCAGAGACTTGATCATCTTCCTGGTCTCTGGACTCCAGGCTGGATCTGTCCCAGATCTTCCATCATACTTGACGCTCTTCTGTTCAGTCCGAACCTCCAGGAAGTGGATGTACATCTCAGTCAGGGTCTTGGGCAGTTCTCCTCCCTCTGTGGTCTTCAACACGTCCTCCAGAACTGTAGCAGTGATCCAACAGAAGACTGGGATGTAACACATGATGTGGACGCTTCGTGACGTCTTGATGTGGGAGATGATTGTGTTGCTCTGTTCTTCATCTGTGAACCTCTTCCTGAAGTACTCCTCCTTCTGGGGGTCAGTGAACCCTCTGACCTCTGTCACCCTATGAACACACTGAGCAGGGATCTGATTGGCTGCTGCAGGTCGTGTGGTTATCCAGAGGCGAGCAGAGCGAAGCAGGTTCCCCCTGATGAGGTTCATCAGCAGCACATCCACTGAGGTGGACTTTGTAACATCAGTCAGGATCTGACTGTTGTTGAAGTCCAGAGGAGGTCGACACTCATCCAGACCATCTAAGATGAACACCACCTGGAGTTTTTCAAACCTCCAGATTCCTGCTTCTTTTATTTCATCAAAAAAGTAATGAATGAGTTCCACCAAACTGAACTTCTCCTCTTTCAGCACATTCAGCTCTCTGAAGGTGAATGGAAATATGAAGTGGATGTCCTGGTTGGCTTTGTCTTCAGCCCAGTCCAGACTGAACTTCTGTGTTAAGACTGTTTTCCCGATGCCGGCCACGCCCTTTGTCAGCACTGTTCTGATTGGTTCATGTCTGTCAGGTGGTCTTTTAAAGATATCTGCACATGTGATGGTTGGTGGTGGTCTGTGTGGGTTCCTGGATGCTGTTTCCATCTGTCTGACCTCATGTTCCTGGTTGACCTCTG
This sequence comes from Sphaeramia orbicularis, assembly GCF_902148855.1. NCBI lineage: Eukaryota > Metazoa > Chordata > Actinopteri > Kurtiformes > Apogonidae > Sphaeramia > Sphaeramia orbicularis. The sequence goes on from NC_043958.1 coordinate 2,142,383, forward strand.
TAGCCCCTCCCTCTGTGATGTAGAGCTCTGTGTAGATCTGGTTCAGGAGGGTTGGGTTTCCTGCTTTAGCGATGCCCTCAAACACACACTCAAACTTCTGCTGCAGGTTAACCTTCAGTTCTCGCCGACCCTGGTTAATGCTCTCTGAGAGAAGACAAAGAAGACAATTAAGAGGATGTTCCAAACACAAATGGAAGGAGAATGTTTCACATTTATTCTAGTATCATATAATTATGTTACAGATTCTGTGTGTATTCAGGTCCAGTCATTCATTTCCTCTCATTCTATGAGTTTATTGTTCATGTGTCTTTTCTTCTATCTATGACATTCAGCTGGTGGACAGTAGAGCTGAACTGTTCAAATGTGCTCATCATGTGTATTTGTACATGAAGAACCCTTCAGTGTCTTCAATAAACGATTATTCAAACAAACTAAATCCATGTTATTAACAACACTTTGTCTTTTCTGTAGTTTTCTATCATCAGTGATCTTTAATCCTGAATATCATCTTTGTTCCCTTTGGAATGTCCTTTAAACCCTTTTATCTACAACAAACACTATACAAAAATATTCAGAGTCATGTCAGCAGTAGTTTCATCAGTTTCATCCATATGACTTTAGTCACTGTCTTTCCTCTGATTCGAACTCTGCACATGGACGTCATCCATCAGGTTCATTCATGACAATTTAGTGAAATACCACTAGAGAGTTCAATGATAAAGTAATCTGTATTTAATATGAATGACTCAGTTATTCTCACATGTACGTATTTTGACACCACAGTCATATGACTGAGACCAAACGTGTTAAGGTCATGGTTTCGTATGAGGAAACTGTTCTGGAGCTGAAAAGGACAACTGGAAAAACTGTCAAATCCCACAGTGAAAGAATAACAGCTAATCCACTGGATGTTTCCAGGGACTGAATGAGGACCTGCTTGGACTAGAAGACTGGGATGAAAGAGCCAGCCTTCCACTTGGTGTGTTCACCTCTGTCTGGTTTCAGAGTCTCTTCTTTCTTTGACTGTAGTTGAACCTTTCAAACAGACTGACAGCTGCTTCACTTTGATTTTAGATCCATAGAAAAAGGTCAGTCTGTCGGAAACAGTTACCTTTAAAAGACCAAATCTAAGGAAGGGTTTGACAGACTTCAGTCAAATCTGGACCAAATGTTCACTTGGACTTCAGAATGAAGTAACTGCATTGAGGTGGACAAAGGTCAAAGGTCATTGAGACCTCACAAATCACATTCGTGGCCATGAGTGTGACTAACTGAGAAAACTACATGAGTGAACTGATAGAACAGCTGCTTATGTTGTAGTTTATATTAGTTGTCCATTTGCTCCATTAATAATATTAATAATAATAATAATAATAATAATAATAATAATAATAGTAATAGTAATAGTAGTAATAATAATGTTCCTAACATCGGTTGAGCCTTTTACAGTTTTTAACTCCCTTTTACATTTATTTGTTAAATTTGTTTTGGGTGAACTTATGCATTATGAAATTAATCAATTAAAAATAATTATTAGGGTTAAAATAAAATAAATTTCACTTATTAAATAGATGAATGTTTGTGTAACACAGTTGTGCTTCATCCTCAGTCTGAATTTGCTGGTGTTTTTAGTTTGACTAAACTCTGTGTTGAGTTCCTCTTAGATGAATGACTTATAAAAACCCAGATGATGGGGGGCGCTAGTGAGCGACACATGGAGTAAGACGTCTTTTCATGTGCTCCTGCAGAATCGCTAATACATCCGTCTAAAACCACCTATTTTGCATGAAGAACTCGTTTAAAGTATAATTAAGACTATCCAAAACACACCAAGAGCCGAACAAACTGCGGAAAGCAAAGCTGAATGGATAAAAAACTGGAGAAGTTCAAATACACAGCTAGCGGCCAACGAGCTAAAAGGACCCTGAGGCAGAACCAACCTACGCTAGCTAACCTGGTCCAACTGTCACCGACAGAAAGTACTGAAAGTGTAACTATGTCCGCCGAAAATATCAAAGCCGACATCCTCGACACTGTGAAGGGAGAAATATCGAAAATCCTCAGAGAGGAACTTAAAAGTGCCCTAGCGGAGGACTTCGACACCCTCAAATCCGAGCTACGAGCTGTGCGGTCGGAAATTGCTAACACCTCAGCAGCTATCAGGTCAGAAATAAACCAAATGAAAACGGACATTCAAGATGTGACTGAAGGACTATCGACGTGGTCGGATGAGGTGGCCTCACTGCAAACCACGGTAACCAGCCTTCAAAGCCAGATTGTGACTTTGAAAGACAAGTGTGAGGACATGGAGGGCAGAATGAGACGGAGAAACATTAGGATTGCTGGTGTGGACGAGCTCCCGAATTCCAGTGCGCCAGAGTCGGTGTCTAAAATGCTTAAAGAAGTGCTGCAGTTGGATCGGGAGATAAAGATTGACCGCTCGCACCGTACACTTAGGAACTCCAGGTGAAGCCACGAGTGATGATCGTTAAACTTCATTATGACGGAGACGCGGCGGAAATTCTGAGGAGAGCACGAGACCGAGCCCCGCTGATGTACGACGGGAAACGGATTGCAGTATTCCCCGACTACACTTCCAACGTCGCCAGAGCTAGGGCTGCATTCACCGACGTACGTAAGGAGCTTCGAAATCGGAAAGGAGTCCGATACGGCCTGCTCTACCCGGCCAGACTCCGGATCACCTTTAATGACCAGGACAAGGAGTTTGTGGATCCGAAAAAAGCCATGGAATACGTCCAGAAACTACGCACAGAGCCTGAAGAAGGCTGAACGATGAACGTTTGTTTTCCGGAGTAACATTTTCATATGTCATGTTTGGGTAACCATTCATAATGTAAGGCTGTTTAACTTGATGCTTGTTCTGCAGGAGCACAAGTGAGTATTTTTTCGCACACTTTTAGACAGTCTTTATCATCTGAGACTGTTTTCTTGCCATTTGTTTAGTGGCTAGGGACTAAGTCCACCACTACTTTGCTGTTTAACTAATGTCAGCTAATGTTAGTGTTGTTTGTTTTCTTGTTTTGTTAGTTCTGGTCCCTCTGTTCCCCAGGGACCCTGCCTTAATCATTAGTACAAGAAGGTTATCTTTCTTTTCCCCTACTTGGTCTGATATTGACTATGCTGAGATAGAAATGCTATTCTGCTGCTGTATTAGTAACTTACATTTACTTCATTACCTTTGGTTTTATTATCTAAATCCACTCTTTAGAACTTACACCTCCATACATATACTATATTCACAAATTTTTTGCCTCTGCTTCCCATCTCCATCCCATGGTTGTCAATACTGGGAAATCTATCCACAAATCCTATTCTTTAATTAATGGGAACACTCAAAATTATAAGCTATAATGTTAAAGGTCTCCATAGTCCTGTTAAGAGAAAGAAAATTATGTACCAACTGAAACAAGCCAACTGTCAGATAGCTTTCCTACAGGAAACCCACTTATCTGATGCAGAACACGAAAAGCTAAAAAAGTCGTGGGCAGATAAAGTATATTATTCCTCGCATCACTCTGGGAGGAAAAAGGGGGTATCTATACTCATACATAGACATGTCAATTTTGTAAAAACTTCTGCACATAAAGACACTGAGGGCCGGTATATCTTGGTTAATGGACTGATTGATGGCATAAAAGTATCCTTCATTAATGTATACGCACCGAATGAAGATGATCCTGGCTTCATTAGAATGCTATTTAATAAAATATTACAATATAGCACTGGACTAATTTTGATAGGAGGAGATTTTAATTGTGTAATGTCTAATATGTTAGCCCGGAAACCCCCCTCTAAAGCTACCCTTTCCCAAATGAGTAAAATGCTCAAATATCAATGCGCAGAGGCTGGCCTTGTTGATGTATGGAGGAGCAAATTCCCTGGAAGTAGAGATTTCACATTTTACTCAAACAGACATGCATCATATTCAAGAATTGATTATTTCTTTACGTCTAAGAAAGACCAATATAGAATATCTGATATTAAAATACTACCTATTACATTATCTGATCATGCACCTATAGAATTAAAGTGGGATATAGGCCAGAGATCATCCTCTAAACAATGGAGACTAAATGCATCCCTCCTAAATGACAGAGAATTTAACTCCTTCATCAAAACAGAGCTTAAGAATTACATGGACACTAATATTTCATCGGTAACATCCCCCCTTATCATATGGGACTGTGCCAAAGCATTCCTTAGAGGTCGCATTATTTCATTTACATGTGCTAGGAAAAGACAGAAGGAAGCCAAACAGCGAGAATTAGAAGATAAAATAAAAGAATTAGAATATAATCATAAACAGTCTGCATCAAATAGTTTACTAAAACAATTAAATACAACACGTAGAGAACTTAATAGTCTACTATCAGATAAGATTGAAGGAAATTTAAGATTTACCAAACAAAAATATTATGAGCACGGCAATAGGGCAAGCAGATTATTAGCTTTCCAATTAAGAAAACAAAAGTCATCTAATATAGTGCAAAAAATAAAATCACAAAGTACTTTTGTTACAAAACCAGATGAAATAGCAGAATCCTTTGCACTTTTCTATAAATTCCTATATAAAAATACAGATACTTGCACTGATGATAAAAAAATTGCAGATTTCTTAAAAAACATAAAATTACCAGAATTGACTGAAACGACTGCTAGGGATCTAGATAAACCAATTGAAGAATGGGAGATCAAGCAGGTGATCTCAACACTAAAAAATAATAAAACCCCAGGGCCAGATGGCTACATTAATGAATTTTATAAAACTTTTAGTGATATACTTTCCCCCCTATTGTTAAAAGCATATCACTACGCACTTTACTCTAAAACCGTGGCACCTTCCTGGACAGATGCAACCATCATAGTAATACATAAAGAGGGCAAAGATCCGACCGAATGCCAGTCCTATAGACCAATATCACTGCTAAATGGAGATGTGCGAATATTGACAGCAATATTGGCTAAACGAGTCAACCAAATGATAACTCAAATTATTCATCCTGACCAAACTGGATTCATTGCTGGAAGATATTATGGGGATAATTTACGACGTCTGCTGAATATAATATCATATCAAAAAGATAAGAAATCAGAGTCAATGATTTTATCTTTGGATGCTCAGAAAGCATTTGACCGTGTGTCATGGCAATTTTTATTTCAAACTTTAAAACGCTTTGGATTTGGACCTAACTTTATAAACTGGATTCAGACACTCTATTCAGACCCCCAGGCTTCCATTAAAGTCAATGGCTATATATCACAGAGATTTAAACTGGAACGCGGCTGTAGACAGGGCTGTTCTCTATCACCATTGCTTTTTGCCATCAGCATTGAACCATTTGCCCAACTCATCAGAGATAATATTAACATAAAAGGAATTATGATAAATACTGAGGAACATAAATTGTCACTATATGCAGATGATGTATTACTATATCTAACAGAATTGGCATCTACAATACCACATCTTAAGACTTTAATTAATGAATTTGGATACTACTCAGGATATAAGGTAAATATTGATAAAACAGAGGCTATGGACATCAATGGCAAGATACCCCAAAACGTAAAACTTCAGACTGGTTTTAAATGGCCCAGTGATGGTATTAAATATCTTGGTATATTTATTCCCTTATCCCTACAGAACCTTTATGATGCTAATTATATCAAAATAATCCAGTGCATAAAAGGAGACCTGGATCGTTGGTCTGTGCTCCCTCTTTCTCTGCTGGGACGTATTGAAAGCATCCGCATGAACGTTCTGCCACGACTTCTCTATTTATTTCAGATGTTGCCCATAGATATTCCTAAGCTTGTTTTCAACAATTTGGATAAAATGTTGTCAAAATTCATATGGCAAAATAAGCGTCCTAGAATTAGACTTAAAACTCTACAATTATCAAAGTCCAGTGGAGGCCTCAACCTACCAAATTTAAAATTTTACTTTTGGGCTGCACAAATGAAACCCTTGATAGGATGGATTCAGGACAACACAAACACACGATGGGTTAATATTGAAAAACAACAATGTCAAGATCCCTTACAAAGCATGCCCTTTCCAGATGCACCCATTGGAGAGATGTCCGACTGGACCAGGGTCACTTTTAAAATATGGAATAAAATAAAGTGTGCATTTAAGCTCCCAAAGTTAATTTCACCTTTGATAAATATTGGCTACATGAAGTCTTTTACACCCAATAATCTAGACAACAGCTTTAAAAAATGGTCAGAAAAGAGATTGATTTACCTGCATCAGCTGTTTGATGGTGGGATATTTAAGACATTTGAGCAGTTGAAAGATGACTTTGATCTCCCCAGTTCAAATTTTTTTAGGTATTTGCAACTTAGAACTTTTCTGATGACTCACAAGGAATGGGATAAATTCGCAAAACCTACACCCCTAGAAAAGTATCTGATAGAGTTACAAACTGGTGATGGAGAAAAGAAAGTAATTTCTAAATTGTATAATATTTTCTTATTTATGAATCAAAATAACTCCTCGCAGATAAGAGGGAGATGGGAGGCAGAGGCGAATGTGGACATATCTGAGGATGACTGGCGCGATGTATGTACGGAGGCACATCTGGTTACGAATTCTAATACATGGAGGGAATTCAAATGGAAAATAATCATTAGATATTTCAGAACACCAGAAATAATGTCTAAAATGGATCCCCAACATCCCAGTTCATGCTGGAGGAACTGCGGAGCCCATAGAGCTAATCACACTCATATATTTTGGGTTTGTCCTAAGTTAAGTGTGTTTTGGAGGGAGGTGTTCAATGCCGTGAAGGAGGTTTTTAAAATGAACATCCCACAAAGCTTCACAGTGGCAGTTTTGGGAGTAATACCTGAAGGTCTGGATAGAAAAGCAGATAAATACCTTTTGAATATATTATTCACCGCTGCCTTAAAGTCTATAACCATCAGCTGGATGAAACCAGAACCTCCCTCATATAATACATGGATTCAAAAAGTTTGGGATATTTACCAGATGGAGCAGATCACACACCTGCTCCGGCTTCAGAAAACCATATTTACTAAAAGATGGGAACCTATGTTACCTTTACTACTGCAATAATATTTACTGGTGTTGCAAGAACACTCCATGTTATCAAAGTGCTGTCAATCTACCTCTGTCGAAGATCTATATCTACAGCCTTTTTTATTTTTATTTATTTATTTATTTATTTATTTATTTATTTATTTTTGTTTTTTGAAGTAATCATTGTTTGCTATAATTATTACTGCTTTCTTAAATTTTATTATATGTGTCTGTGGAGGTGTATGAGAATATATTTGCAGCTGTGTAGGGGGAAAAGAAATTAATTGAACTGTGTAATTGAATGTGTAATTGTACTGTACTGAAAAAAAAAGAGAAAATTTAATAAAAATTAAGTTTAAAAAAAAAAAAAACCCAGATGATGACTGCCTTCACACATTTAGCTGGTCTTTAAACTGATGCTCTGAGGGGTTTGAATGTTACCAGGACACAATATGAATATTCATAGAATTCTGCTGCGTCTGAACAGATGTAAACAACATTACCACTGTCCTTGTGTTTAATGTGTCACAGGGTCATGAAATATGGAACCTCTTATTTTACTATTTACTGATTAAAGACTGACCTTCAGATACTGGGATGTTTTTTGAAAGTTTCTTCACCAGATCAGTCTTCTTCATCTTCTCCAGAATCGTTACAGTGACTCTTGGAGTATCTGTGTAGTAGGTCTGGACCATCAGATCCACCGTGTCCATCCGGTCTGCGTTCTCCAGTCGACTTATTGGAATGGTTGGTTTTTCATTGTTCAAGAACCACTTGAACTCTTTAAAGTCGTCATCGACCAAATCCTTCAGAATATCAAACAGACCTTCTTTAAGTGCTGCCATCTGTGTTTCCTGTAAAGATCCAAAAGAACATTTTCACCTTAAACAACCAGGTCTGTATCTGATGTGATCATTAACCTGTTCATCAACGTAATCCTCAGGTTTAATCAACCTTCTGTCCAAATGTTTCAGACATAGATTATATAAACGTCATTCATTTTATATAAAAGACAAAAACATCCTGAAGAGTTCCACATGAAGAACCTGTACTGCATGAGCATTGGACATTATTGGAAAAACCAGCAGCAGATGACTGGACAGAACAGATGGACCAGTAGATGTTGGACATGTACACACCTTAAATGTGGAGTCCATCTGAGTCTGATGTTGTGGATCACTGGGAACCTCTGAGCTCTGCTGCTCCACTCTGTGGACCAATCATCAACAATGAGCTCACATTATGTCTGTCCACACTGACACCAACAGGTGGACACACCTGGACGTCAACATGAGTCACATGACCCCCTGTAGTGGTACAGGTGTCCTGGTCCTGCTGATCCCACTGACAATCAACATCTGCGTCTGTTTGGAGCTTCACACTCACTGGGTTTAGTTGATCTCATCAACATTTGGATGAAACCAACAGCTCTGTCCTAACAATGTGTCTCCTCCCCATCTGCACTCACAACATATGATACAAAGATGTTCAATGGACCAGGAATCAACCCTGGACTCTGATCCAGGATCATCCAGGACCAGCTCCCACTACAACAACAGGTTTTCATTTATCAGATTAAGTGTCTGAACTACAGACTGAAGAAAAAGACCATGTGACACCAACAGTGTATCAGGACTAACTTTAGGTCAGACATAGAACGCCAAGTTAGGATTGACTGAGCTGAAAACCCTGTTGGTGAATCTGGACCAGATCTGAGGTTCACTTACTGAGGCTCTGAAACATGTCCTGTTTTAAAATGTATCCATCAATACATGGAGTCATCACTCTTCATGGACACACAGCTGGGTCCAAGTCCAGGTCTGGGTCCAGGTCCAGGTCCATGAACAATGATGGTACAGTGGTTTTAGTGCTGAGCTCTGACATTAAACTGTGGTCTTAGTGTGATTCATATCCTACTGCAGAAGAATCCAGTTTCCATCTGGACATTAAAGGAGATGCTGTTCTCTGTCAAATATTTTCTAACTCTACTGTGACCTTTGACCTCTGACCTGATGCTCATATGTGAGGACTCAGGGTCCAGGTTTAAGATAAGAATGTGTTAAAGCTGAAACAGATCAGCGGACCCTCAGACCTAAACTCAGACTGAGCTCTATGAGTCATTTATCTGCACCTTGTATGTTCGTCCGCCAAGGGTCACTGAGTTTTGTTCTGATACTGACGTTCACTTACTGAGGCTCACAAACACGTCCTGTTCTAAACTCTGTCCCTCGATCCATGGAGTCATCACTCTTCTTGGACACACAGCTGGGTCCAGGTCCAGGTCCTGTGGGGGGATTGGTTTTCCAGGGAGGGCCTCCCTCTTCTCTGTCCTCACACTGATCCACTCTGTTGAATCCACATCAGAACACAGACCATCAGTCCAGACCCGAATCCGCACTTATTCCTCTTTTACATGACGAACACCAGCTGCTTCTCCACTCACTTCCTCTTCTCTCATTTCTATCAGATCACTGTATGAATATGGAGGACCGAACCTGCCATAATGAAAAATATATACAGAAATATAAAAATGGCTTGGTAAATTCATTTCCATACCATTTATTTATCTATTTTGTCCTTATTTATATTTTCCTTCTGTAATTTCTATCCCTGCATTTTTTCTGCATTGCTTTCTATTTACATTGTCTTTGCCTCTTATTTATTTCTATATTTTATTTTCATCTAACATCTTATTAATTTATTGGCCTTTTTTTATTCATAGTCATATTTAACTCATCATTAGTACCCCTTTTGCATTTTCTTTCTCTATTTACTTCTGCATGACCTATTTATTTCTGTGTGTCCTTTTTACATTTCAGGAGTCCTTTTTCTTTTTCTGTATGCATTTATGCCTCATTAGGCAAATGGGGGGGTGGTCTTTAAAGGTGTGTCCTTAAGTCAGCTCTTCTCCTATTGGTTCATTTGTATTCGGGGGCTGTGCTGTCAGTGCTGAATAAACCAGGCTGTATCTGGTGCTTGTGGTCTTGGTAGAGCGACATGAAGCTGTGTTAGCCAGTTGAGTTTGAGTTTTGACCTTTTAATAAATGTTCGGTCTTTCAGTGAGTGTGTGCGCTGCTCAGTAACTGACTGACAGAAGCCGAAGCAGCATAAATATACAGGAAAAGAAAAAGAATGACACCAAATATGATACATTCAGAAATAACTGAGCTGCACCAACACAGACACAGATCACTGAGGGCAGGAGAGTGAGGGTGAGCGGCAGGTCGGACCACTGGAGTCTCATCCAGATTACACATCAGGTCACAATCATTCACGTTCTACTGCAGTTTCTTACATATTCAAGTGTTTGGACGCAGTTTTGTGCTTCTTTAACAATTCGATCCAAACCGGATTAATGACACCGATAAAACCAAACAACCTGACCTGAGGGACTCTGACGTTTCACCCGCTGCTCAGAATGTCAATTAGATTTGTGGATTTTAGTTTGTACCCTTTGGGAAAAAAAAAAAAAAAAAAAGAGTAAAATCTGATGACAAGGAGTTGCTGTTACTGCTGGCAGTGTCACATCTGATACGTACAAGCTCTCAATACCCATAACTTTGGCCAAACTAATTGCCATGTGGATTAAGGTCCAGGGCATTCTATCAAAACAGGCATAAGGGAGAGTAACAAATAAGGCTGTCATCAGGGCTGCTAACACTGGTATTACAAAGCTAATTAATCTATCCATGTAGGAATTAAACTAATGATTTTTGATAGACTAACAAATACTTATTTCCTCAGTATATGTAGAGGGAAAATAATCATAATAATGTTGATTTTTGAAATGTTTAACGGGAAAAAGTAGAAGGTATCATGATGTCTGACAGTGTTCTGTGTAAAGGGTGAACTGTTGCCAAAAAACATGTTGCGCAAGATTGTGTTTCCTCTTGCTGGGCCTTCAGTATTACGAGAAGGGGGAAGGGGGAATCATGCAGAAAGTTTCAAACTGTATGTCGGAGCCATGAATGAATTTAGATTTATTTTTTGTAGGGGTATGATGATTTAAGTATTGGGGTTTGTTGTTGTTTATGGTATTATTTAGGGTTTTGTATGATCATATTGGTGAGGAAAGAAGTAGGTCACAGATATGGGTGGAAGTGTTAATATAAATACCTGCTCACCTGTGTAGACGGAGAGAGAGACTGAGGGTGAACGGGGACGCTGTACTTTTTGTTGACCACAATTTGTCTTTGATTGCTGTGATCATTTTAACTAGTTTGTGCACGCTATCACAAGTTAATTATACTTTTTTCCATTAATAAAAACTTAAACGTATTTTGGAATCGCAGTGATTTTTCTCTGTTAAGTGCATCAGACAAAGGAAAGGCCCATCCTCAGCCTCTCAGCAACTATTTTTTGTATAAGTTGCTATACTGTAGATGACCTCATCTGAAGAGATGAAGGATGACCAAGGTAGAAATAGAGGTAAAAGGATCTTATGATTCATGAGTTGACCAAACTACATATGGAGTTGTGTGTGTTCTGAAGGGGCAGAAGTAGAAGTAGTTGCAGATGCTGTGGCACACAGAGAAGACTGCAATCTAAAAATCTACTTCTCATGTGCTGGAGGTTCATCAGAGTTTGTAATCCTATGAAGTTGTACTCTGTTACAAGTGATTACAAATAGATTGCTGATTTACAAGTTCTGCAGAAGTGGTGAAGAAGGTTTTCCTAAAAATTGGATTACACCTTTTTCACCTTTTTTCCTTCCAACTCGGATTACCCTGTGACCATTGGATTATATTTTTTGGACTTGGAAAGGAAAGGAAGTTCCCACCGATCCTTCCAAAACATTCTAACAAGGTCATTAATAACATAGCATCATGTTTGGCCAAAGAGTCTTGTCACGTAAGCAGCAGATGGTTACTTCCTTTTATGGTAGTAATGATGTTCAAACGCCCCCGTCGAAAAAAGAAAGGGAGATATTCCCAGACGAGCATTCCTGAGTTTGTTTCTCTCTCCTTAATTATTCACAACATAACAAGAGCCTAAAACCACTAGAAGCAGCCGCCATAACCAACTGGGCTAACGTCATCAGTGTGCATAGAGTGGGCTTCTCCTCACAGTGAGTGGGGTTAGAGTAAGCAGGGCAGAGGGGTGGTGAGAATCAAGTGAATGCTTAACAAAAGTTTCAGTTTAATTAGTGTCTTTCAAATTAGTTGAGTAAAATCCCCTTTTCTACAGTTGGAGACTGTTACTCCAAGAGGCGGAGAGCTGAGCCAAGAACACCACAGGTTTAACATAATGAAAAAAAAAAACGTAAAATACACTAAATAAATGGCATATAGAGTGGACGACAGGAGAAAAACACTCCAGTTTTTGGGGATGGAAACAATATTTGACAGAAACAAGAGGATTTCCTCATTTCAGACCTTCCCAAAGGCATAATATTCACTTAAAGAGAATGTAATCTGTCATTTAGAGTCTAAACATATTTACTGATGAAGGAGAGTGTTTGTAGTTTGAGTGAGAGCCGACAACTCCAACTTTACAGCTGCACATTTTTACACAGTCTCCTCAGAATATACACACTACATCAATGTACACTTGATCTTCAACAGATATGAATAAATACACTCACCAAAGGGGATGTGGGTGTGTTCCACCGCGCTGTGATGGTGATGAAGGGTTTTAAAGACACTCTACAACATCTACTTCCTCTTTCAGCTCCAGTCTCTTCCTCTCAATCTGGACCACGTGTGTCTGTAAGTGTGAAAATCCTGCTTCAGAAAATTAAATCTGTAAAGACAATAATATTTTGGATTTGACTCATGATGAAATAGAAAATGTACATTATTTTGTCATGTATTCATTATAGATGAGATGTTTAGTGTGTCTGATACACGATACTAAATAAATACCACATTAACCACATTTTAATTCTTATTCTTTTGTCATTTTTGCATCAGTCTGACTGAACTGCAAACATTAGGAAGAAATATTTTCACTAATATATGGAACAAATCCTGAGCTACATTCTGATCCAGTGTTGAACACATTTCTGGTTTAGATCCAAAGACATAAAACCTGATTTGCTCCATGCATATATGAAAATATTACTTCCTCCTGACCCCCCAAATTTCCTCCAGTCATATCAGCTGACTTTAGCTCAGCACAGTGATGTATAAAATCATGAAATATGCACAGTATTGAACAACATACTTTTGTGTAAATGAACCTAAAATCTGTATTTTCTACTTCTGTAAATCTACAACATAGTTGATTTCAGAATACTGATGATGAGAAGCAGTATTTTCATACATGTGGAACAATTCTGACCAGATAATGATGACAGACGCTGCTAACAGACGCTAAATTTACCCAGAATTCAGGTGGTGGCTGGTGACACGGAAAGGCTAAAAACACAGAAATGAGGACGAGTAAAAACAAACAAAAATACGAGGAATCCAGTTTCCTCACACAAAGCACCAACAGGTCGAATGTACAAAACACATGAACCGACACAAAGGAGGAGGCTGAGGGACAGCGGCTTCCAGTGGGCGGGGCCTAAGGACTGAAGGACTGGACTTTTCTGAGCTGTGTCTGGTGTTCAGTCGTTCAGCAGGTTCCTGTGTGGAGGTTTCTGAGTTCTTCAGACCACGTTCCACCAGTGCAGAGCGTCCAGGTTCTTCTCAGCGCTCTGTTTGTCTGTGGACCAAAACCAGCCAACGAGTCCAATCCCTCCCATTGGTCAAATTAGTGAAATACAAAAATTACACTGAACATATTAACAATCAAGGATGTTAAAATCATTTTAGTTCAGGTTCCACATTCAGACCAATATGATCTATAGTAAAATACTATCATCACAATCTAGATATAATAACCACTTCAGATGTTTCTTTTTGTTTTAACTCTTAGGAGTCACCGTGTATTTTGGCTGTTCCTTCATATTTCTAATTATAAAACTGTTTATCTTTCTTTGTTTGGACTCATGTTTTTTTCCAGCCTAATCTCACCTGTGTAATACAGAGACAGTGTGTACAGTGTGTTCATACAGCATGTGTTCACCTAAACCTGAACCTAAAATCACACAAAAAACATGAAATCAAAGAAGGAAAAAAATTTGTTTTGTACTGCTATTCACCAAAAACATGCAGAACGAACTATTTTCATAACTTAGAATGAACATATAAATGTGAAAAATTGAAAAAGTAAAATCACATTATGAAAATGCTTACATTTACAAACTATCCTTTCACAAAAAAGGCAAATAATTTAAATAACCTAAAATCTCTTAAGAAAAATAAGTGCAGTTTTAACTAAATGTTGTTAACTTCCTAAATGTTTGTGTATTTGTAGATCCTCTGTGATCCTTAAGTTGCACATATGTAAGTGTGATAAGATGAGACAGAATATTGTTGCTGAGAAATGTCAGGTTCAGGTAAAACATATTTAAGCAAGTGTTAGTGTCTAGCTTGCAGGACTGTCAGACTCTCTTACACTGGAAAAACTCACTTTTACATTAAAGGGTAAATATTTCATCTTTGACAGTATGTGCAGATCTTTTATGGTGTTCTTAAAGGGGAGGAAAACATTGGAGGCATGCTCTGCTTGTATGTCAGCCATCAACAAAAGAGTATTGCTCTGTATTTAGTATACGTCTGTTTGTCTTTGTTTTATTTTATTTAAGTCTTTTTCACCTCGGAATAACTAAGTTAACTTTTGGACCACCAGTGACTTTTAAGGATGACTTATGTTTTGGACTGTGCCAAATATCGCATGTCACTGCCCTGCCACGTTTATCTTATTGAAAATAAGCCTTACTGTGATAGTTCTATTTTGCACCTGTGTTATTTGTTTTAGAGGGATTATTTTCTCTGAAAATTAATAAACTTACTTGTTGAAGGTAATTGTGAAATGTTTCTAAATGTAAACATGTTCATGATGTAATTTAAAGTTGTTTTATTTTTTATTTTTTGCTCCATCTGGAGACACATCCATAAACTCTTTGAAAACTGACATAAATGAAGACAAAAGGATGGACGAGTGGCTGTGTGTGTACCACTTCCATGTCCGTCACATGTTCTAAGGGTTTGTTTCAACTTCCCAGGATAAAAGTGCTACAGCCAAAGCTCTGGGGCTTAGCTCTGTAAGTACAATACTGCAAATACTGGAGTTTTTACAGGTTAATGGTCAACTCGCACTATTATCCCTGTAGGGAAATTCAGTCTCTGCATTTTACCGATCCGAATACACACACATCGTATCTTGCATTACCGTTTAGCATTAGCATACATTAGGAGCAGTGAGCTGCCATTGAGGGTGTTTCGGGAACTATTCCAGATCTTTATCAGTACTGTAGTCAAGGGCATCAACAAGAGTACTAACATATATGTACTTGTTTTTAACTTGTCTACAACGCTGACTGTACTGTTGGTTTCAGAAGATCTTAAACCCAGTTAAACTTCCTGTTAGGGATGTGCACTAACTGTTTTTTACAGCTGATATTGGTTGATGACTTCCTGCTTTTCGTAATGATGCCAATAACAAACAATAATAGTTCCCATTATTCAAATTCTTTTATTATTATTTCCAATCAGTGGTAAAACTCAGTTAATAGTAAAATAAAGGCTTCTTACGAACCAAAAGCCTATGGCTGCTTGAAATGGACAATAGACCAACAGTTTTCAGCTCCTTACTATTTATGTAAACACCCATCATTTGGTGATGATTGACCACTGTTTTCGGACATAATGTGTGTATAATGTGTCCCTATGGAGAGGAAAAGGCTTAAGGTGGACAACATCCACCAAACTGGGGTTGTTGTGATTTTTACAGAGGTGAAAGTGGGCATGACTAGAGATGTCCACACTGACTTTAGTGATGATTGATCACTGTTCTGGGGCATTGAGCTACATTAAGCTTTTTTCCGTTAACCCTTTAATTCCAGGTAAACATTAACATATTAATATGTTAATGTTTACCTGGAATCAGGGCTCAGGGGTTAAAGGGTTAATATGTGAACCTTTATGTCGAATCAGGGCTCAGACTAAAGTCCCAGAAAGACGCTTTAAACCAGAATCTGAGGGTGACTAAAGCGAACCGAGCATCGACAGGAAAAAATACTGTTAGTTCAGTGACACAAAGTACAACCAAGAAGTCCTCAGATACTTCTACTCATCCCCAACACAAAACACACTTAATGCTGTAGTCACATGACAAACCCAACCAGTCCATGGAAACCCTCCACACACCTGGAAGACACTGTTCAGGTCACAGAAGCCCTGGTTTGGTTTTTCCTCCAGAGGACTTTGAAGCCTTTAGATTTGGACGTGAAGGGGTTCATTTCCATCCCAACACTTAGAAAATCGAAGTCAAAGCCAGGACTCAGCTTAAAGACTCACATACTGACCTGGAAAACCGAGACGAACACCAGACGGACTGAGGTAAAACCTGTGAAGATGTTAATGCGCTGCGCAAATGAAAAATGTAAGTCTAAAATATAAACCAGGAAGTTCCAAACAGCATGGATTTAACTGTGTGTGTGTTAAGAAGAAAAAATTAAAAGACTGCCAGAGGAAAACAGAGAAGTAGTTCCAGCGGTGGAGGAATACGGTTTGACAGCGGCTCGGCTCAGTTGAAAGTCCTGTGAGTAGATGCATCTATGAGTGATTTCAGTTAGTAAATGTAATTTATAATGAGATATTGTGTAGAATAGAGTATATTTAGCATGGTTTGTCACAGTAAAATATATGTAATATCTACTGTTTAACAGCTCTGGACTGAACCACTTTAACTGGAACCGGTTTAATCCGGTCTGACCGGTTATTAGACTGTTAGCTTCTTCACTTAGCCTTTAGCATCAGTAACTGTCAAATATATTAGAAAAACATAGGAAACCACACCAGAAACTACTGTTGTGTGTCTGTAGCAGGGCTTTAGTCAGTTGTGTGTTTGTTGTAGTAGTTTTTAATCCATAATAAATGTAATTACAGTCCTACTCTGTGAGTTTGGGACAGTTTTCAGTAAATAGTCTTATCCATGCTATTTGTTAACCTCCCACAGTTACTGGTCTGCCCTGAATAGAACCTTATTAACAGCATGGTAAAAAAAACAAACAAACAAAAAAAAAAAAAACAACTAAAAACTATAAAAAAAAAAAAAACCTAACAAAAAGTAAGTTACGGAAGTTTTTTAGTCCAAACTTTACTGAGTTTTTTGTCAGGTTTAGGTCAGATGACGTCACCACCCCGGGACCCCACCCCGGCCACCATATTGAGGGTCCAACAGCAGCTGCTGCTTATCTACTGACCACATACTGTACATACCCTAACCCTACAAGGGGCATTATCAACAGAGAGTGTACAATAATATTCAGAGGGATTACATAAATATGGTACCTTGTACACAATAATCACAACAAATCCTTGTGTGTCTGGTTGGCTCAAAGTTTTTCTGTTTATCCTGGCTATGAATAAAGAATTGGTTAGAAACTTAACATGCACTCATATAATTATTAATAAGATGATGTTTACAGTGATTAGTTTAAAGGAAGATATTACCTTAAATATAATCTAAGGTAAAAAAAAAATAAATAAATAAAAAATGCTGTCTCCATTTGGACTCCTCTGGAGAGCCCTGAATTTTATTACTCTTGATAAGAATGATCTGTTCAATGATTTGCTTTAATCTAGAATTCTAGATGTGTTCACAAATGAACAATTTCCGATGTAAATGTTTTAATGAACTGTAATGAGAGACAGACTTGATTTTGAATACTTTCTGACTGTGTTACACAGGTCAGGAGTTTTGTTTGCCGAGATTTAAAGATAGAAGATCCCATCCAAGGCTGGTGAGTCCGAGCCCAAGATTCATTGTGTTGAAAGCTGAACTGCCTTTGGATGAACTGAACCGTGTTAACTGAGTGGTAGGATAAACCCAGATCCACCTGTTTGTCCTGCATATTCTGTTAGGAGGAAGATCATAAAAGGTCTACACATATTGTCAAAGAATAGATATATACCCTTTAATGTAAAAGGGAGTTTTACCAGTGTAAGAGTCTGACAGTCCTGCAATCCAGACACTACCACTTGGATAAATATGTTTTACCTGAACAAATCCGAACAACCTGACATTTCTCAGCAACAATATTCTACCTCATCTTATCACACTTACACATGTGCAACTTACAGATCACAGAGGATCTACAAATACACAGAACATTTTGTAAATTAACATTTAGTTAAAACTGCACTTATTTTTCTGAAGAGATTTTAGGTTATTCAGGTTATTTGCCTTTTTTGTGAAAGGATTGTTTATAAATGTAAACATCATAATGTGATTTTACTTCAGTTTTTCACATTTATATGTTCATTCTAAATTATGAAAATAGTTTGTTCTGCATGTTTTTGATGAAAAGCAGTACAAAAGTGACATTTTTTTCCCTTCTTTGATTTCATGTTTTTTGTGTGATTTTAGGTTCAGGTTTAGGTGAACACATGCTGTATGAACACACTGTACACACTGTCTCTGTATTACACAGGTGAGATTATGCTGGAAAAAAATGAGACCAAACAAAGAAAGATAAACAGTTTTATAATTAGAAATATTAAGGAGCAACTAAAATACACGGTGACTCCTAAGAGTTAAAACAAAAAGAAACATCTGAAGTGGTTATTATATCTAGATTGTGATGATAGTATTTTACTATAGATCATATTGGTCTGAATGTGGAACCTGAACTAAAATGATTTTAACATCCTTGATTGTTAATATATTCAGTGTAATTTTTGTATTTCACTAATTCGACCAATGGGAGGGATTGGACTCGTTGGCTGGTTTTGGTCCACAGACAAACAGAGCGCTGAGAAGAACCTGGACGCTCTGCACTGGTGGAACGTGGTCTGAAGAACTCAGAAACCTCCACACAGGAACCTGCTGAACGACTGAACACCAGACACAGCTCAGAAAAGTCCAGTCCTTCAGTCCTTAGGCCCCGCCCACTGGAAGCCGCTGTCCCTCAGCCTCCTCCTTTGTGTCGGTTCATGTGTTTTGTACATTCGACCTGTTGGTGCTTTGTGTGAGGAAACTGGATTCCTCGTATTTTTGTTTGTTTTTACTCGTCCTCATTTCTGTGTTTTTAGCCTTTCCGTGTCACCAGCCACCACCTGAATTCTGGGTAAATTTAGCGTCTGTTAGCAGCGTCTGTCATCATTATCTGGTCAGAATTGTTCCACATGTATGAAAATACTGCTTCTCATCATCAGTATTCTGAAATCAACTATGTTGTAGATTTACAGAAGTAGAAAATACAGATTTTAGGTTCATTTACACAAAAGTATGTTGTTCAATACTGTGCATATTTCATGATTTTATACATCACTGTGCTGAGCTAAAGTCAACTGATATGACTGGAGGAAATTTGGGGGGTCAGGAGGAAGTAATATTTTCATATATGCATGGAGCAAATCAGGTTTTATGTCTTTGGATCTAAACCAGAAATGTGTTCAACACTGGATCAGAATGTAGCTCAGGATTTGTTCCATATATTAGTGAAAATATTTCTTCCTAATGTTTGCAGTTCAGTCAGACTGATGCAAAAATGACAAAAGAATAAGAATTAAAATGTGGTTAATGTGGTATTTATTTAGTATCGTGTATCAGACACACTAAACATCTCATCTATAATGAATACATGACAAAATAATGTACATTTTCTATTTCATCATGAGTCAAATCCAAAATATTATTGTCTTTACAGATTTAATTTTCTGAAGCAGGATTTTCACACTTATAGACACACGAGATCCAGATTGAGAGGAAGTGACTGGAGCTGAAAGAGGAAGTAGATGTAGAACATATTTAAAACCCTTCATCACCATCACAGCGCAGTGGAACACATCCACATCCCCTTTGGTGAGTGTATTTATTCATATCTGTTTAAGATCAAGTGTACATTGATGTAGTGTGTATATTCTGAGGAGAATCTGTGTAAATATGTGCAGCTGTAAAGTTGGAGTTGTCGGCTCTCACTCAAACTACAAACACT
Source organism: Sphaeramia orbicularis (assembly GCF_902148855.1). Taxonomy (NCBI): domain Eukaryota; kingdom Metazoa; phylum Chordata; class Actinopteri; order Kurtiformes; family Apogonidae; genus Sphaeramia; species Sphaeramia orbicularis. The sequence continues at coordinate 2,162,443 of NC_043958.1, forward strand.
CTCCTCCTTCATCAGTAATTATGATGTTTAGACTCTAAATGACAGATTACATTCTCTTTAAGTGAATATTATGCCTTTGGGAAGGTTTGAAATGAGGAAATCCTCTTGTTTCTGTCAAATATTGTTTTTGTCCCCAAAGACTGGAGTGTGTTTTTCTACCGTTGTCCACTCTATATGCTATTTATTTAGTATATTGTTTTTTTTTTATTAGTTTGGTCAAAGTTGTGGGTGTTGAGAGCTTGTACATATCGGATGTGACACTGCCAGCGGTAACAGCAGCTCCTCGTCATCAGACTTTATTCTTTTTTTTTTCTCAAAGGATTCAAACTAAAATCACAAATCTAACACCATTACAGATGATTTTTAGGTGAACGCTGGAGCTGCTGAGTGTGTTCATGTCTGTTAAGGTGCTGTAACTAAAACCAGTGGCATCTCTTTGCTTTATTTGAACCTCTCTGGCATCTAAACATGACTTTTCTAAGAGACTGTGTATTGTATCACAAGAGTTACGGTAGTTATTGTAAGAAAACACTTGTTCCAGTCAGTTGAAATCTGGAGGAGCTTTATGAAGCAGATCATGTTTATCTGCTGTACCTGAAAAGCTGATGTTTTAGTCTTTTCACAGGTCTGAATTATTGTGCGTTTGTCGTGCGGATGCTGTTTTCTGTAACCATGGCAATTGACACTCCTGTAACGGCAAACAAGCCACACGTTTGTGATAGATTGAATTAACCGGGTTCCTAAAAAGTCTGAAAAGTCTTGAATTTACAAATCTGCATTTAACACCTTAAAAAAGTCTTTTAAAGGTATTAATTTGAAATGGTAGGTCTGAAGTTATGTTACCATTAACTTGTTGTGTTTAAATATGTCTGGAAAATGTCCAAGCAGCAAAGAAAGTTCTGTTAGTTGACTCACTTCCACCAGTTTCAAACTGAAAATGTAGATTGAAATTAGGAACAGATTATTTATGTCTAACTTTGCAGCCCCTGGTGAGAAATGACTCAGAACGGTGGGAATCAAGGTGTTGGACACTCACAGTTACCATGGTAACCAGTTAGTAAACGTCATCATGACCACAACTCTTGTCAGTGTCAGGACGCTCTGATTGATCAGTAAATATGACAAGAAAGTCTGAATTTAGAGAAAATAGTTGTAACTTTACTGTCCTGTCATGAAGTTAAACTGAGTTTGATTCTACAATTGTTAATCATCAAATGACATTTTATTTCCATGTGTTTGACTGCAGATTTAAGATGCACTGGATCTGTGTTTTTATAGATTATGTTTGATTTAGTGCATATTGTAATTAGTCTTCTTCATTTATCAAATCGTAATGAAATACCAACATTCTAACACAGTAATATCACGTAGCTGCTTTAAAAGTGAAAAAAAAAACAAAAAACATTTGAGTTTCCAATCTAAGCTGACATATAATCAGTCTATAATCATCAGTCTATAATAATAAGTCTTTAATAATAAGTTTATAATCATAAGTCTATAATCATAAGTCTTTAATAATCAGTCTATAATAAGTCTTTAATAATCAGTCTATAATAATCAGTTTATAATAATCAGTCTATAACAATAAATCTATAATGATCAGTCTATAATAATCAGCCTATAATAATAATTCTTCTGTGTCCTGTCAGTTTATTCCCATCCATCCTTTCATCCTCTGATCAGGACACAGTTTTCAGTCTTTATGTGCTCTAACAGTCCACATCTGAACCAAAGGGTTTATGGAAACAGTTCAGTGTTTAACACCTGTTTTTCAAACACAGTTCACTCAATTTATTTGATCTGGAACAAACTATTACTTAGTTTGATGTAAATTATTAAGTAAATGTGTATTGAGTAAAACCACATTTTTAATCTCAAAGCTGTTAATAAATATAGTCATGCATTCTGTAATTGTATGGTTTTATTTTGCATTAATATAAAACCAGACAGACAGACTGGCTGTGACTTTAGGTCCAGTTTGAACTGTCAAAACCCGCTGCTCTGGGTCGGTTTAACCTGTTTCCAGTCAACCGGAGCGGGTCCGACTCAGAGGAGGAGGTTGTGGACTGAAACCTCTGTCCGTGTGTCCGGTCAGGGCTGGTTTCACATGGTCCAACTGAGGCTGAAGGTTCTGAAGATCCGTGGATCTGATGAACCGACACCATTTAACGAGCGTCACAGAACCGGGTAAAGACCGGAAGTAGGTGCAGGTCGACGGGGCGGTGGTCGGACCTGAACCTAGTCTGACACCTGAACCACAACACAAAATAATCAAATATGTAATAATAACTTTTAGGGAATAAAACCTGATCGTGTAGACGCCTCACCACGGTGCGTTCAGGGCCTGTGGGAACTCCTCCTGTTCTGACAATTGTCTGAAAAACACATATTATTGAACGTTTGTCCTGAAACATTAAATATTGAGTTGTCGATTGAGAAAAATCAAGTCTAACTAACTGTTTATTTCTTCATAGTTTGTTAATAATGCAGGAAAACTTCAGTGTGAAGGAGCAGTTCCTGTAAAAACCTAAAAGTAGGAACTTGTCAGTTTTTACAGTCCTACTTCTGCTTCTGGAGTGCAGACGCCCTTTCTGCCTGTAACCCTGCTGAAATGCTTTTAATGTTTCATATAAAGCACTTTGAATTGTCTTGTACATGACATGTGTTATATAAATAAACCTGCCTTGCCTTGTTCTGATTATTTTCATGATGATAATGTCTGTACAGACTAAAGGAAGGATGCACCTTCATAAGACGACTTCATGCACACATTTATCTGTAGTTTTAAATCATTTTTGAAATAAATTGTACTTATTCAGTTCATGATGGTTTTTATTTAAGGCAACTGGAATAAAGCTAAAGCACAAAGTCATTTTGCCTCTGGAGACTTTTCTAAATACAATCCATTTGCATGTCTGTATTAAATGAACTGTGAATCTGTTCATGACATAGAGCTGGAGTAAAGTAAGAGTATTAATGAGTCATGTTTTGTCTTCAGTTTTCTCAGCCACAAAAGAGTTGAGTAAATTTATAAATCATCCCTAACATGAAAAACAACTGATATTGAATTTTTGGGTCATTTCAGCCAGCTGGTTGGTTCAGAGCTCCTCCCACTGCAGCTGTTCACACCTGATGTCTTTACAGGTGATACTCACGTTGATCCAGGAAACAGCTCAGCGGTGACGAACACAAACCCTTTTCTGTCAGACGTCCACAGGTGAGTTTTATCTCTGACTCTGAATCCAATCATGATGGTTTGATCTAATTTTTTAACAATAAACTGATCTTTAAACATTTCACATGTTTCTTGTGTTGAAAGTGGATTCATGAAGGTTTTTTTTTTTTATTCAACCCTCTGCTGATGAGTTGTAGTCAGTGCTGCTGTTTTCTGTGTGTCCACCAGTTCATACAGTGATCTGATAGAAATGAGAGAAGAGGCAGTGAGTGGAGAAGCAGCTGGTGTTTGTCACGTAAAGGAGGAATCAGTGTGGATTCAGGTCTGGACTGATGGTCTGTGTTCTGGTGTGGATTCAACAGAATGGATCAGTGTGAGGACAGAGAAGAGGGAGCGCCTCTATGGAAGACCACCCACACCCAGCCCACAGGACCCGGACCTGGACCCGGACCCAGCTGTGTGTCCATGAAGAGTGATGACTCCATGGATCGAGGCATACAGTTTAAAACAGGACATGTTTCAGAACCTCAGTAAGTGAACCTCAGATCTGGTCCAGATTCACCAACAGGGTTTTCAGCTCAGTCAGTCCTAACTTGGGGTTCTGTGTTTGACCTAAAGTTAGTCCTGTTGCACTGTTGGTGTCACATGATCTTTTTCCTCAGTCTATGGTTCAGACACTTAACCTGATAAATGAAAACCTGCTTTAGTGGGAGCTGGTCCTGGATGATCCTGGATCAGAGTCTAGGGTTGATTGAAGGTCCATTGAACACCTTTGTATCATATGCAGGGGTGCAGCAATCAGTGAGGGGGGAATGCATGCAAAAAGATTGGAGCCAGTACAATATCAAGGGCTCCAACCTGGGCTTTGATAAACCTCTCACTCAATGGCTTTCACTCCCAAGAAGTTCAGTTACAGCTACTAGTCAATCAGTAGTAGAGAGGGGGTGGGTCTTGTAGAGAGGAACAAACTGGTTCGGAGCAGAGCCCCTTAAAGAGGTTTACGACAGGCTTTGATATCGCTGCTCTGGTGATCACATGGTTCATGTAAGCCTGAATTGTTCTAAACAAACCAAGCGCTGTTATGTTCTTCTGTGGGGCAGACAGCAGTGAACATGGTAAATCTGAAAATAAACCACACACAACTGTTGTGTCACTACTGTATGTACTGTTGTGTGTGTTCTACTTCTGAGTAGTGGGGCTGACCACTGAAAGGACTGACTTTATTATTTTAAAAATTTTAATTTGGGGGGGAAAGGTTGGTGTTAGCTTGGATAGGCTACTTATGTGAGTCGTGCTAACTTTACAAGTTCATTCATTCTGCAATTGTACTGTACTCATAAGGAGATAGACAATGGACCATTTTTAAGTTTTACTATTATAGGACTGAGGTCCAAGCAGAAAACAGTGGTTAGCTGTGAACACTCTGTGTCTGCCAAGCTCTGCTCTGATAACACACACAGTACGAAATTAACCAACGGATAGCATAGTTCTGTCGCTCTTTCTCACTCACTCACTCACTCACTCACTCACACACACACACACACACACACACACACACACACACACACACACACACACACACACACACACACACACACAAACAAAGTGGTTCTAGATATAGTTAGTTGTCCAATGTGAATTAAACAGCAGTGAAAAAATAAGATTATATGTATTAATGTTGTTTTGGCCCTGACCTCTTATTCATGGGGCAGTGAAAGCCCAAACCAAGCCTTATCCCGTCACTGTTGAAAGCTCAGCTCATACTTCCTAATGCAGATCCAGTGGTGGATCAATGAGCAGAATTACATTGTATTTGTGTAATACTCAAACAAGTAGTTTCCATCTGAAATTGCATGAAAAGGTGCTTTATGTATAATTTTCTAAATTTTCATCAGCAGGATCAGCAGGACCAGGGGCCAAATGGATAAAGACTTGTGTGGATTTCATACTGAAACCTGGCATACACTTACATCCAGAAAACTTCATACACACAAAAAAATCCTGATGAATAAAACTGAGCGTACGCCCGAGTACACACACTTCCTTTATACATCCCAATCAGCGTGGAATTGAGTGCATATGTTGGAGTACCTGACTCCTCCCTGTCCACACCCATATTTAAATATGCAAATCAGTATAAACAGGGTCTGCAGGTGGGATTCCCTCTGGGATTCCCCTCTCTGCAGGATTGCATGACGTCAAGGTGGACGTGAAGTGCAGGCCAAAACAGGCAGAAGGAGAAAAAGGCGAACTCAGCCTGTTTGAGCAGAGAGTCACCACTATAGTGGGCGACACTGGTTTCACAGGAGTAGGGGGAGTGGGGCATATGTGGGTGACTCAGATCACCTCCAAGGTAAATATATATTTAGCATATATGTAACTCACACATTAGTTCATTCTACAGGTCATACAATAGTCTGATCACAGCCAAACTAGATAAAGGTTCATGTGTAATCATGTCAGGATATCAAAGAGGAAATCAAAGACTGTGACTCATGTTTAATCACTCAGTTTATTATTTTAAATAGACAATGAGGCAAAAGACTGTGAGATGCAGTATCAACCTCCTGTCACAGAGGCTTCCTGTTGCCTCCCCAGCGTTAGCTGATCCTCCGGTCCGCCACAGCCAGCTGCTGATGCCCGTCCAACTGCCATGGGTCCATGTTGACCTGAGTCACATTAGGACATCGTCGAGGACAATTGGTGGCGTCAATGAGCGCCTGAACCGACTAATAAATATTTTCACAGACAGTAATACTATATTAAATGCATTTATCAACCAGTGAATATTGTGTCCTTGTGTCTTTACATGGTTGTTGCCGAGCTAAATATCTTCCTGGGCAGGATTGGCATTAATGGGTCCAGGGTTGGTCTGGTTGGTTCTGGTGGGGGTAGTGCTGCTCTGGCAGTAGGATGGTGTACCGGTGTGTTAATACTTCATCTGTGAATCTCTGATGTGCACATCAATCGGAGGAATGACCTTTTTCATATTATTAACAGTTTCCCAGTATCACCTCTAAGTGTTGCCAGAGGTTCAAAAGCACTAGAAATGTGCATACGCCAGCTATGGACTTGGTGTGGGGGACTACACATTGCCAGGGATATTTCACTCTTTATACATCTGAATGTGAGCGTGGAAGAGGGCATACGCCATGTTTTTGGGCGTACGCACCCTTTATACATGAGGCCCCAGGACACCTTTCCCACTACAGGGGGTCATGTGACTCATGTTGACGTCCAGGTGTGTCCGCCTGTTGGTGTCAGTGTGGACAGACATAATGTGAGCTCATTGTTGATGATTGGTCCACAGAGTGGAGCAGCAGAGCTCAGAGGTTCCCAGTGATCCACAACATCAGACTCAGATGGACTCCACATTTAAGGTGTGTACATGTCCAACATCTACTGGTCCATCTGTTCTGTCCAGTCATCTGCTGCTGGTTTTTCCAATAATGTCCAATGCTCATGCAGTACAGGTTCTTCATGTGGAACTCTTCAGGATGTTTTTGTCTTTTATATAAAATGAATGATGGTTATATAATCTATGTCTGAAACATTTGGACAGAAGGTTCATTAAACCTGAGGATTACGTTGATGAACAGGTTAATGATCACATCAGATACAGACCTGGTTGTTTAAGGTGAAAATGTTCTTTTGGATCTTTACAGGAAACACAGATGACGGCACTTAAAGAACATCTGTTTGATACTCTGAAGGATTTGGTCGATGATGACTTTAAAGAGTTCAAGTGGTTCTTGAACAATGAAAAACCAACCATTCCAATAAGTCGACTGGAGAACGCAGACCGGATGGACACGGTGGATCTGATGGTCCAGACCTACTACACAGATACTCCAAGAGTCACTGTAACGATTCTGGAGAAGATGAAGAAGACTGATCTGGTGAAGAAACTTTCAAAAAACATCCCAGTATCTGAAGGTCAGTCTTTAATCAGTAATTAGTAAAGTAAGAGGTTCCATATTTTATGACCCTGTGACACATTAAACACAAGGACAGTGGTAATGTTGTTTACATCTGTTCAGACGCAGCAGAATTCTATGAATATTCATATTGTGTCCTGGTAACATTCAAACCCCTCAGAGCATCAGTTTAAAGACCAGCTAAATGTGTGAAGGCAGTCATCATCTGGATTTATATTAACAATCTAAGGTGAACTCAACACAGTTTAGTCAAACTAAAAACACCAGCAAATTCAGACTGAGGATGAAGCACAACTGTGTTACACAAACAGTCTATTTAATAAATGACATTTATTTTATTTTAACCATAATTATATTTTTATTTATTAACTGCAAAATACATAAACTCACCCAAAACAAATTGAACAAATAAATGTAAAAGCAAGTTAAAAACTGTAAAAGGCTCAACTGATGTTAGGAACATTATTATTATTATGACTAGTGCATTGACCCATTGGGAACCACGGGTTCTAGATGTGGTAGTGTTAATGCTGGGGAGAGCTAATTAGCTGAGATATTTAATATGGAGATGGGACTATTCCTCAACTATAGGTATCAATTTGGCCTGTTAAAAACATCTCAATTTCTCTGAACTTTGCAGATACATACACACACACAGACACTCTGAGACCTTTCAGTATAATGATATAGATTATTATTATTATTATTATTATTGTTACTACTACTACTATTATTATTATCAATGAAGCAAATGGACAAATAATATAAACTAAAACATAAGCAGCTGTTCTTTCAGAATCCAGTCATGTAGTTTTCTCAGTTACTCAAAGTCATGGCCACTAATGAGACTTGTGGGGGGCATGTCATTCATGGGGGTGGACGATGTTTTCTGGGGGCATCAGGTAGTCAATGATAAGGTGAGGGGAGTTTTATCTGCAGAGCTGTATAACCCACCATGTCCTCCACATACAGGTCTGTCATGTTACATCCCAGCCGAGGGGTTTACTGAGACGTACATACAGTAATATGCTCTTTTGTCCCCTCCCAGCTCCCAAACACACACGTCAGTCCAACACTGCAGTCCAAATATTAATCATTAAATAACTAAGGGGGGTTAGGGGAGGGCTCGGCTAAAACAACAAATAAAAAGTCTTCTTCAAGGTTCAAACTAAATTCTCTAATCCAAAACAAAATGCAAGAAATAAAATACATTAAACTAACCTAAACTCCCTAACCAAAAACAGGAGAAAAGGTGAAAACAAAAGAGCTGCCCTCCCCTACCAGAAAACAGGACTGATTCACAAAAGAAAACACTATTTAAATCTATTTACAATTTTACAAACTAACAGTCACAAAGGCACTCACGACAACTGATGACCAAAACATACACACACATCTTGGTTGGATCTTGGTTGTTGGGTGTTGGCAGGGAGCAAAAAGAGACCGAGCTGGAGGATCCAGGGCCATTTTTAAAGGGGCTGGGTAATCTGGCTCCACTAATCCCCATCTTTACCTGCATGAGAAATGAAAAAGACCCAAACAGACACAGCACCCCTACAGGGCTGGGGGAGAACACACACTATACAGATACATATATACATATAAACACAAATAGACAAATTATGACCCAGGGTCATAACAGTCAAGTTACTGTTAGAACTTACGTACCATGCCAACCACTCCACCCCCAGCCCACCAATTTTTTGGACACAGGGGGGCGGCAGTTGGCTTATGATGCCGTTAGTGGGGTTTCTCAAAAAAGGTTGAGAAACCCTGTTGTGGATTAAAGAGTTCTAAAGGACATTTCAAAGGGAACAAAGATGATATTCAGAATTAATGATCAATGATGATACAAAACTACAGAGAAGACAAAGTGTTGTCAATAACATCAATTTAGTTTGTTTGAATAATCATTTATTGAAGACACTGAAGTGTTCTTCATGTACAAATACACATACTGTCCTCCAGCTGAATGTCATGGATATGAGAAAAGACACATGAACAATAAACTCATCAAATGAGAGGAAATGAATGACTGGACCTGAATTCACACAGAATCTGTAACATAATTATATGATACTAGGAGAAATGGGAAACATTCTCCTTCCATTTGTGTTTGGAACATCCTCTTAATTGTCTTCTTTGTCTTCTCTCAGAGAGCATTAACCAGGGTCGGCGAGAACTGAAGGTTAACCTGCAGCAGAAGTTTGAGTGTGTGTTTGAGGGCATCGCTAAAGCAGGAAACCCAACCCTCCTGAACCAGATCTACACAGAGCTCTACATCACAGAGGGAGGGGCTACAGAGGTCAACCAGGAACATGAGGTCAGACAGATTGAAACAGCATCCAGGAACCCACACAGACCACCACCAACCATCACATGTGCAGATATCTTTAAAAGACCACCTGACAGACATGAACCAATCAGAACAGTGCTGACAAAGGGTGTGGCCGGCATCGGGAAAACAGTCTTAACACAGAAGTTCAGTCTGGACTGGGCTGAAGACAAAGCCAACCAGGACATCCACTTCATATTTCCATTCACCTTCAGAGAGCTGAATGTGCTGAAAGAGGAGAAGGTCAGTTTGGTGGAACTCATTCATTACTTCTTTGATGAAATAAAAGAAGCAGGAATCTGGAGGTTTGAAAAACTCCAGGTGGTGTTCATCTTAGATGGTCTGGATGAGTGTCGACCTCCTCTGGACTTCAACAACACTCAGATCCTGACTGATGTTACAAAGTCCACCTCAGTGGATGTGCTGCTGATGAACCTCATCAGGGGGAACCTGCTTCGCTCTGCTCGCCTCTGGATAACCACACGACCTGCAGCAGCCAATCAGATCCCTGCTCAGTGTGTTCATAGGGTGACAGAGGTCAGAGGGTTCACTGACCCCCAGAAGGAGGAGTACTTCAGGAAGAGGTTCACAGATGAAGAACAGAGCAACACAATCATCTCCCACATCAAGACGTCACGAAGCGTCCACATCATGTGTTACATCCCAGTCTTCTGTTGGATCACTGCTAATGTTCTGGAGGACATGTTGAAGACCACAGAGGGAGGAGAACTGCCCAAGACCCTGACTGAGATGTACATCCACTTCCTGGAGGTTCAGGCCAAACAGAAGAACATCAAGTATGATGGAAGATCTGGGACAGATCCAGCCTGGAGTCCAGAGACCAGGAAGATGATCAAGTCTCTGGGAAAACTGGCCTTTAAGCAGCTGAAGAAAGGAAAGCTGATCTTCTATGAAAAAGACCTGACAGAGTGTGGCATCGATATCAGATCAGCCTCAGTGTACTCAGGAGTGTTCACACAGGTCTTTAAAGAGGAGAGAGGAGCACGCCAGGTCAAGATGTTCTGCTTCATCCATCTGAGTGTCCTGGAGTTTCTGGCTGCTCTTCATGTCCATCAGACCTTCATCAACACAGGAGTCAATCTGCTGTCAGAAGAACAAAGTTTTTGGTCTAAACTATTTAAGAACAAATATGTGATGTTCTACCAGACCGCTGTGGACCAGGCCTTACAGAGTCCAAATGGACACCTGGACCTGTTCCTGCGCTTCCTCCTGGGTCTATCACTGCCGACCAATCAGAGCCTCCTACAAGATCTGATGGAACAGACAGGAAGTAGCTCAGAGACAAAGAAGAAGACAGTTGAGTACATCAAGGACAAGATCAATGAGAATCTGTCTGTAGAGAAAAGCATCAACCTGTTCCACTGTCTGAATGAACTGGAGGATCGATCTCTGGTGGATCAGATCCAACTGTACCTGACAGATGGACGTCTCTCCAGGTCTGATCTGTCTCCTGCTCAGTGGTCAGCTCTGGTCTTCATGTTACTGTCATCAGATAAAGATCTGGATGAGTTTGACCTGAACAAATACTCTGGTTCAGAGGAGGCTCTTCTGAATTTGCTGCCAGTCGTCAAAGCCTCCAACAAAGCTGTGTGAGAAGAACCAGAGAAAGAATTTCATTTATGAATCCATCCTTTTAACAAAATAGATCAATAAGTTCACACTCATTTTCGCCATTTGTTTTCTGTCCAGACTGAGTTACTGTAACCTGTCAGAGAGAAGCTGTGAAGGTCTGTCCTCAGTTCTCAGATCCCAGTGCTCTACTCTGATACATCTGGACCTCAGCACTAATGACCTGAAGGATTCAGGACTGAAGATCCTGTCAGATGGACTAAGGAGTCCAGACTGTAAACTGGAGACTCTCAGGTCAGATAAAGTTAGAATCTGAATTCAATTATTTCTGATCTTTTGGTTTTGAGTGAGTTTTATTAAAACATGTTCTACTTGTTCAAATGCAGGTGTATTAGATCTAGAGCTGCACAATCCAGTCAAATGTAATCACTAAATCAACCTGTGTAATTATAAAATGGAAAAAGACGACAATTTAAAGGTCAGGGTTGAGGTGGATTTAGGGTGATTCAAATAGAAAATTAGGGAATAAAAGTTCAACACAACCTCTTTTCTATGGTAGTGTTTTGATTTAGTGACACTGAGCAGATGGAGATACTGTGGAAAACAGGAAAAATGAAAATCACAACATTTAAGTGTTTCTAACTCCTGTATTTTTAGACTAGTTTCAGTTTTACCCCTCTGCCAATTTAATTTTATCTAATGTAATTATAGGGCAGTAACTTTCAACAGAATCTAACACTATATTTGGCCGAGGGAGATTAAATGTGCGCAGCACGTTATGTTTGACGTGACTTTGTTAAATGATTAATCTGTGCTTTTGTCTCCAAAAATAAGAAAACAGACTCAAATGACAAAAACATGGAGTTTTTCATTAAATTGTGCAGCTTTTATTTAGATCTGAGCAGGTGTACAAAGTGAAATCTATGTGGACTGTGACAATAATAATAATGGATTAGAGTTATAGAATGCTTTTCTCTTTACACCAGGGATTAAAGATCTCCGTCAAATGATAAAATTGAGGGGGGAGAAAAGTCATATTGAAGTAACTTCCCCACGTGTTTCACGGAGTCCAGTCGCTATCCTGTCCTGGGTCTGGGTCTGCTGTCCTGGGTCTGGGTCTGCTGTCCTGGGTCTGGGTCTGCTGTCCTGGGTCTGCAGGTGTTTAACACAGGCTCAGGGGGCTGATAGGTTTAACAGTGATGATAATAAGATGACTTCTTTATTTTTATGTCGGGAGGACAGATTGATGACTGTTTCTCTTTGGAAGGAAACGCTGCTCATTCTGTGCCTCAGAAACACATGGACAAGTTCAGCTTTACCGAAGTTCAGCCTCCAGACTAACTGTAGTTTAGTGCGAACAAGTAGCTTTCATTATGAAAGAACCACAGCGAAAAGGGGAGAAGACAGAACTGATCTACATGGACCTTCATGTTTGGGTTAATAGCTTGTTTCCTCTTGCCGGTATATGACTAGTGCGTGTGTGTGTTTGTGTGTGTGTGTGTGTGTGTGTGTGTATGTGCCCTTCCCGTGCGTGCGGCTGTGCGCGCCGCGGCTTTACGCGGTTACGCGCCCGACTGCATAAGTGCTTTATTTGGACCCGTTTAGCGTCTTATTTCTATCTGTGTGGTACAGTACGAAGATAAAATTGAATGAATGAGTAACACCCTTGGTATTTGCAAAGCCACTGTATTTTAAATACCCTCAGAGAGGATCTGGAACGGAATATATAAATATATAGAAATATAAAAGCAGAAAAAATAAAAGATTAGTTGGTTAGGGTTACATTTACACAGACATTTTCCCCAAAATTCCTGTGCTGTTGGAGTTGCAGTTATGTTTTAGGAGTTCCTAAATTGTTTACTAAAAAGTTTTTCACTCATTTTTTGCAGTAAAGTTTTCTTCTAGTTATTATTTTCACTTGCTTCAAAGGTTTTCATCCCCTTTTAAATTAACCAGAGAACACCAAAATTGACCTGAAGCTTCAAAAATTTTCTGGGGGAGGACCCCCAGACCCCCCACCAATACCACTCATGACATTTTTTCTCTCCATGTTACTAATCTTCTACACCTGTACACTCTCCCATTCAGTGTGTTTTACAGTATTGCCAAATTTGACTATATAAACTTGTACGCTATAGGAGTATTGTATTGCATCATTTTTAATAGTGGACAATGATTTTGACCAGAAGAAAATTTTCAGTCAGATGAAAAATTTTTGCTTTAATCCCTGCTTTACACATACTCAAAGTGCGTACAATGGATCCATTATTCATTCACTCACACATTCACATTTTGATGGTGTTAAACTACGTTTGTAGCCACAGTGGTTCAGAGGCAGGCTGACGGAAGCGTGGCTGCCGATCCACGTCCGACCACCACCAAACATTGACATGCATTCGTACACCAGTGTGAGTAGCAGCACTGGAGGCAAAGTGACTGAAGTGTCTTGCCCAAGGACACAACAGCACATGACTAGGACATAATGGGATTCGAACCACCAACCCTTTGGTTATTGGACACCTGATGGTCCTTCAGTTCAGACCTGACTCTAATCCAAATATCATCTGTGTCCTCCAGGTTGAGTATCTGTAACCTGTCAGAGAGAAGCTGTGAAGGTCTGTCCTCAGTTCTCAGATCCCAGTCCTCTAGTCTGACTCTTCTGGATCTCAGCAACAATGACCTGAAGGATTCAGGACTGAAGATCCTGTCAGATGGACTAAGGAGTCCAGACTGTAAACTGGAGACTCTCAGGTTTGGATTGTTGAACCAGTGTAAACGATGATGATTAAATCCATGATGTACATGTAGTGGATCAGTCTGACCTGGTTTTCAAATCAGCTGTTCAGTGTCTGACATGAAACACATGCATGTTCCTGTATTTCCAGTGGAACCTCGCAGTACCAGTGCACTGTAGCACCACAAATTCCCTTTACCAGTTTGGTCTGGAAGTAGGAGTGTAAATTGTAAATTCAAACACTGGAACCCAAGAACTATTGAACCTTTGATTTGGAGGTGAAGGATGTTCATTTATGCACTTGATGTTTTTGGACCAATATCTGTACATTTGTGTATTTATTTGGTCAAAGTAAATCTTCATAATACTAAATTTGTCTGGGAAACAAAACACCTGGGGCCTCATGTACAAAGACTTGCGTGGATTTCATACTGAAACCTGCCGTACGCCCAAATCCAGAAAAGTCCAAACGCACAAAAAAATCCAGATGTATAAAACTGTGCATACGCCCGAATCCAAGTACACTTCCTTTATTCATCCCAATCAGCAAGGAATTGAGCGCATATGTTGGAGTACCTGACTCCTCCCTCTCCACGCCCACATTTAAATATGCAAATCAGCATAAACAGGGTCTGCAGGTGAGGTTCCCTCTGGGATTCCCCTGTCTGCGTGATCAGATGATGACGTCAAGGTGGACGCGAAGCGGAGGACGAAACAGACGGAAGGAGAAAAGAGACGAACTGAGACCGTTTGAGGAAAGAGTCGCCGATATTGTGACACTTTTCTTACAGGGCTGACGCCGATCACCCCCAAGATAAATATATATTTAGTATTAGTGTAAGTCACACATTAGTTCATTCTATGGGTCATACACAGTCTGATCACAGACAAACTAGATAAAGGTTCATGTGTGATCATGTCAGGATATCAAAGAGGAAATCAAAGACTCTGACTCATGTTTAATCACTCAAATTATTATTTTCCAACAATGAGACAGAAGACAGTCAGACCCAGTATCATCCTCCTGTCACAGAGGCTTCTGTTGACTCCCCAGTGTTAGCCGGTCCTCCGGTCCGCCACAGCCTACTGCTGGTGCCCGTCCGACCGACATGGGTCGGTGCTGACCCGAGTCACATCAGGACATCATGAGGACAATGGGCGGAGTCAATGAGCGACTGGACTGACTAATAAATGTTCTCACAGACATGAACACTATATTTATCAACCTATGAATTTTATGTCCTTGTCTCTTTGCTGTTGCTGAATGTCCTCCCGGGCAGGATTGGCACTGATGGATACAGGGTCTAATTGGTTCTGGTTCTGGTGGTGGATGTGCTGCTCTGACAGTAGGATCTCTTGCGCGGTGTGTTCATTGTTCTTCTGTGTATCTCTGATGTGCCCATCAATCAGAGGAATGACCTTTTTCACATTATTAACAGTTTCTCAGTGTCACCTCTAAGTGTCGCCAATGGTTCCAAAGCACTAGAAACGTGCGTACGCCAGCTATGGAGTGGGCGTGAAGGACCGCATATTTCCACGGTCACGTCACTCTGTATACATCTGAACGTGAGCGTGGAAAAGGGCGTACGCCAGGTTTTTGTGCGTACACACGCTTTGTACATGAGGCCCCTGGTCTTTCCAGACTTTGGACAGACTGGACTCATCTTAGTCTGTGTTCAGATCTTGTCCTGAACCGAGTCAGTCCAATAGAAACTGGCTCCAGGTCAGTCCCATTTGTGCTGAAATCCATCCACAGAAGAACTGTGTCCAACAGCTGACGCTGCTTCTTTTCCTCCTCAGATGATGTGTGATGTTTTGTGTTGCAGACTGTCAGGATGTCTGATCACAGAGGAAGGATGTTCTTCTCTGGTCTCAGCCCTACAGTCCAATCCGTCCCATCTCAGACTGCTAGACCTGAGCTACAACCATCCAGGAGCCTCAGGACAGGAGCTGTGTGCTCTAGTGGAGGATCCACACTGGACACTGGACACTGTCAGGTATGGACTGAGCTGATGCACACACACAGAATGTGTGATAGAACAGGTGGAGCTGACAGGAACACTGTCACAGCTGAGTCCACATCCTGGACTGAAGTTCCAGACCACGGTCACAGACCCAGACCTTCAATAAGGGACTGACAGGAACCATGGACTGGATGTGAACAGAAAAGCTGGAGTGGGTCACAGTGATGTCATGTCCATGTTTAATGCTGCTCTGACCCCCTCCTCCTCCTTTCAGGTTGGAGCCCAGTGGAGTCCGATGGTTGAGACCAGGTCTGAGGAAGTGTAAGTGGATTTACATTGGATTAAAGATGAAACCCAAGCCGTTATGTGGACCTGCCAACCTACTATTAGTGAAGGTCCACAGTCAGTGAGTGTGTGTGCAGCTGTAAACACTCAGCTGTGGGTCATAGTGGGTGGATGAACCAGTGGTCCAGTGGTTAGAGCTGGATGGACCCTTGGATCCATGTCACCCCCTACTCTGTGTCCCAGGGTTAGAGTTTCATCCACTGTCACTGTCCAAGACAGAAAAGAGCCCAAAAGGATGAAAAACCAGTAGATTTAGTTCAAGATGAAGCAGGTTGAACTGAAACGAACCAGTTCCTTTAATAAACATTTATGATCTGCGCTAATTTCATGAGTCAGTGGATAGATTTGAATTCATCCATTAGATTCAACAGCAGGAACTAAACCTAAATGTGAACAAACATCATTCAAACATATTCACTGAGGACTGAGGCAGAGTTACAGGTTATTGATCAGAGACAAGAATAGAAGAGAAAAGAGAAAGAACAGCTGAGAATAGGTTTGAATAAACATGAACAGAACCTCCTCATGTTGGTTCTGACAAATCTGATCCATGTGACAAAGACCACAGATAAAGACATTGAATCTGTGTTTGGATTTGACTGTATTTCACTGATATCCATTAGTTCATGTGACTTTAGTTGTGTTTGTAGTTAACGTTAGTGTCAAACTGCATCAGTTTCATCAAAACCTTCAACAGTCTGTGCTGAACTATAGAACTGGACTAAAACCAGGAACAGAAACCACTTTCACAAAGAACAGAAGGAAAACCAAGGTCTATAGAAAGGATTTATATAAAACACAAACATGAACATCAGTGACTCTCCTGTTTTCATTCCTTTAATTGGTTTATTTGTGAAAACAGAAACAACAGATCCATTAATAAAACACTGGGTTTATCTGTTATTGATCATTTTAATGCTGTGGCACCACATCTATGGAATGACCTGCCTCTACACCTACGGTCCATGGACTCTGTAGAGAGCTTTAAAAAACACCTCAAAACCCTCCTGTTCAAAAGGTCTTGTCAGTTTCCCACCTGACCCAGTGCCACCACAAACTGACTACACTTTATGTATTCATCATAAAGCACTCCATGTGTGTCCCCCCCCCCCTCTCCCCCAGTCTCTCTATATCTCTATCGCTCTCTCTTTTCTCATCCTTTACTCTTTCTCTTTAACCCCAACTGGTCAAGGCAGACGGCCATCCTTCAGGAGTCTGGGTCCGTTTGAGGTTTCTGCTGTTAAAGGGAAGTTTTTCCTCGCCACTGTCACCAATCACAAGTGTTTGCTCCTGGCGGATTCTGTTGGGTCTCTGTAAACTTGACTTGATTCTGATTTGAATTGATAAAGCACTTTGTGACTGTCTGTGGAAAGTGCTCTATAAATAAAATTTACTTACTTACTTATTGTCATTAGTAAGAATCACACCTGATCCATCCATCAATAACCGTCTAATGTTACCCAGGGATGTGATCAGACTGTCAGTCAATCAGCTGATCACTGATCAATAACTGCAGCTGTTTTGTGTTTTCTTCTGTTCATCAGATTTCTGTGAACTCGGCCTGGATCCAAACACAGTGAACAGAAACCTCAAACTGTCTGAGAACAACAAGAAGGTGGAACGAGTGATGGAGGTTCAGTCATATCCTGATCATCAGGACAGATTTGAATATGAGCCTCAGTTGATGTGTTCAACTGGTCTGACTGGTCGCTGTTACTGGGAGGTCCAGTGGAGTGGTTGGGTTCATATATCAGTGACTTACAGAGGAATCAGAAGGAAAGGATACACGGATGACTGTGTTTGGATTCAATGATCAGTCCTGGAGTCTGGTGTGTTATAAAGGTGGTTACAGGGTCTGGAATAATAATAGATACACAGACCTCCCTCAGTCCTCCTCCCCCTCCTCCTCCTTCTCCTCCTCTGGTACAGTCTCAGTGTATGTGGACTGTCCTGCTGGATCTGTGTCCTTCTACACAGTCTCCTCTGACAAACTGACCCACATCTACACCTTCAAAACCACATTCACTGAACCACTGTTTGGAGGATTTGGACTCTGGACACAGGGATCCTCTGTGTCTCTGTGTGATGTGTAGATGTGTTTGTGTAGTTGTGTGTATTTTTGTAGTGGTGGTGCGTGTGTTCATGGTGTCAGATGTGTGCGTCTGCTGTAAACTTTCCAGCCAATCAGGTGCCTTTTTAACAGCCTTTGTCGTCTTGGAAACAGCGTCATCATTGTCATGTTTGTGAGTAAATGTTCAGTGTGAAGGTTTGACTTCAGTTTCATCCTCATGTTCGTCTTGTGCTTTGACTTTCACATTTGATCTGATGATGCTACAAATGCATTTGTATAAAACAGTGGATGAATGTGTTGATGAATCTGATGTTGTGTTCATGGACTGATGGGATTTTCCAGTGCTTGAATGAGGACCATGTGTATATATGTCTGATCATATCTGATTTCTGTCCAGTCCTTCTATGTCTTTGTATTTTATATTTACTCTTGTGTCGACACATGAAATGAACTAGAAGATCAGCCTGGTTCAGTTCACACTCATGCTTTAGTATCTCTTCTCCCGTTTTGGAACCTCAGCGGAGTGGATGCCAAAAAACTAGTACGGGGTACCAGATTCCAGGTTCTTTTACGTGGTGGAAATGCAAAAAGGCCGAGTTGAGTCAAGCTGGTATCATGTAGTGGAAACGTGGCATTAGTTTCCCAGAGCATTTTTTTTTTTTTTTTTAAGTAAATTCAGATATTTAACCAAACGGTCATTTTCAGACCCCATGGTTTTCCCTCCATGTCCATTCAGTCAGACGTCTGTCGTGGTGTTCGTCCTCAGTAGTTGTTGACTTCACTCTGGTTTAGTTCTGTTGGAATTTTATCAGTAGTTTGTTATTTTGGGGCGGATCATCTGTGTCTTTAAGAGAATAAGTACAATCATCATCCAAGAGGACTTTATATGATTTAAAACCTCATCAGTCACTGTCAGTAGTTTAGTCTGGTAAGATGTTTGTGAGCTCCTCAATGGACCTGGGTTCAAGGCTCATGCTTCTGAGTGTTTTAATGTCTGGAATATAATACTTTTCTACTGATGTGACATTTATAAACAGTTTGGAGACAATAAACGCAGCAGCTCATGCATTTCTCTGTTCTCTGTCGGTCCTGTTGTTGAAATTTCTACTGATTTTTCAGCCTTTAATGCACATATTTCTCTATTTACACATTTACTTTGACCCATTTAAATAATTTTACACATTAAAAAACATGAATTAAGACTGATTGTTTCTTCAAGGACCTTAAATATTGTATTCCTTTATTTTATTTTTGGCATGAATGCATGACTCTCTTTGTGTGTTTGCAGGATTATTCATACTTTCAAATGTAGTCTTGTCAGTTTGAGATGATCCATTCTTCACATATAGTGCCATCCAGTGGTAACATTTGAGAAGGGCAAACAATTTTTTTTTTAATTTTTTTTTTAAAGAAGCAAACAAATCTGCCCAGTTTTGAAGTCCACCATCCAAACACTGACCTCAGTAGCTCACAGTGGTCTGATGCGGGTCTGGTGGTTTTAAGGAGCAGGGTTCAAGATTCACCCAAAGCAGTGACTTAAAACCTGAAGAAGAATAAAGACAGATCATCTGCCTCATTGGCTCAGTCTGATGGAATGTAAGATACTGAATGGACCTGGGTTCCAGTCTCATCCTCCATAAAGTATTTTAAATCCAGAAGAATCCTAATGACACCAGAGCCTCACTGAGACACTCCTGAAGGTGGTGTGTGCTCAGTGTCCTCTTATTAACAGACAAAACCACTAGAGAAGGTCAAATATGGTCCCTGTTTCATCTACATACATTTAAAACTGTGGTTAAATGTGTTTGAGTTTTTATCCATGATCAATATAAATATAATTAATATACTGAAGTGTGTGGTGTCAATAATATAGGAAACTTCTGTCCAACTGTTCACATTTCACATCCAGGAAAAAACATGAGAAGACAAACAGATGGACTTTAAAACTGTCAGAAAGTACAACTGTAACTAGAGTTTATGTTGCAGTGTTCATCTGTTCTCAGTATTTTACGACAAACTGACTTTCCCACATGTGACGTTACGAATAAGAACCAGTAGATGGCAGCACGATGATGACGTAACGTCTCGTCAAGCTAACGCGAGAGAAGGACGTCACTACGCGCAGGCGCAATGACTCACCAACACCAACAGCAGCCAACTGGAGAGGAGCTCCAAGCTAACGGCGGAAAGTTTGAATGTGAATAAACGTTTCCAAAACACAGGTAGTTTATGTTTGAACCTGTAGGTAGTTTCCATATGAATAATGACAGTTAAAACAGAACAGATACACTTAGTCCCATTTAGTCCAAACAGTGTTCGTGTGTGTTCAGGAGCAGCTCACCGCGGCTACAGATGCTAATGTGGCTAAAGCTAAGAGCTGTGGATAACACTGGGTTCCAAAAAAATGTTTTTTTTGCAAGTTGTCTTGGTGTTTTCAACTGAATTAGGAGCATTTTGCACCGCTAAATCCAAAAATGACATCTGTTTTTCTCAATCAGGTCAGGTTTTTTTGCTAATTTGATTTTTGAAAAATTTGATCTTCTCACAAAATTGATTACATTTTTGTGATTTTATCAGTTAATTTTTTATATAGTTCTCACCCAAAATAGGTTTTAAGAGGGAAAAAAAATTTCTAACAGGATGTATTTATTATTTATTATGTATTCACCGCAGATGTAGCAGAATACGTCAGGCTTATTTTTGCAAGATCTTCTAGTCGAAGCCATTTCTTTCACCTGTAATATTAAAAAAAACAATCATAAATTGGCAAAAGTAAAATCTTCAGAACTCGTTTATTGCAAGAAATATGAAAGAATTTTGTATCATATGATGTGAAAATGCCCATAAATGTAAGCAAAAATGTTAAAAAGCCAATATGTAGCATAGTTCAGAAAGTTGACCTGATTGAGCAAAATGAATGTGATTTTTGGATTCAGCACACCAAAATTATCCTGAATCATCTCAAAAAACTTCAACAATAAATTTGTTGTTGACCAGTGTAATTCCATGTATGTGTACTGGGTCTGCGGGGTCACATTAGACTGGTCTACTATAGGAGAGGATTCAACTCATCATACTGGGGAGGTGTGTTTTACATACATAATACTGCTCTGATATAGATTTTATTTATTGTGTCTGTAAATGTGCCAGTTTGTGTTTCCATCCCATCATTAATACAGTGTGAAATCCTGGATCTGTGTCAGTGAGGCAGGATGTTTGGTACATGTACAGAGTTACAGATGGAACATACGAGAGGAGACTGTGTCCACACATACACTGAACACACACTAACCTCTGTGGGAATTCAACTGTGTCATTGTTTAAATAAACTCAAACTAATGCTAATGTCTAATTTGAAAATGTGTGTGTTTATTTCCAGGTGTGGTCAGTGAATGCATCACTATCCAGACAGTGATGGAGATGAGCCGCAGTGACCCATGGACTATTACAGGAATGACACTTAGATGGTATCTGTTCATGAAATCCATCTGTATCATCACATTCATGTTGTGTGTAGGATGGTTCCATCCTCAGTACAGTTTGTTGTTGTTGATCCACTTGTAGTTTTTCTGCATCAGTGGATGAGAGGATGGAAATGGAGGAACATCAGACAGAACTGAGAACAACTCCTTTTCTGCGCTGAGGCTGCTGGGTGACACATTTAGTTTTTATTCCATTCTACTTTGGGTTAAATGTGGGTCTTAGTTTTCGGAAACATTATTTAAAGAGAAGTTCACAAAGAGTTTAGTTGAGTGTTTATTCAGTTTGACTTTATTTGAGTTTATTGTTCAGTAGTTTGTTCTTGGCTGAAATCACTTCTCTTGTGCTTTTTATCGACTAGATAAATAAATAGACGGTGTTTATCATTACTTGTGTTCTCTGGAGGATGTTGAAGTCATGTCAGTTCTGTCTTTGTTCCACTTGTACATTTCCTGCCTCAGTGGATGAAATCCTGGAAATGCAGAACCATTATTCAGACCTTCTGGAGCTGCTGGGTCAGTCACAGATTTGCTCTTCATGACTGAAAAGCTGTTCTGAGGTCAGTGAATACTCCAACTGTGGGATGGTTTGGATCTGTTAAATTGGTGATTCTCTCAAACTACTGGTCGGATTCACTTCAAATTTTATATGTAGCTTCCTTTCAACAATATCAACAAAGTTGGTTCACAGTTTTGAGAAGTGTAGATTTTTACATTTTTGACAAATATGTGAAATATGAAACATTTGCCTTTTTTGATGGTTTATAATATGTAAATGATCACAGATATCAATATAGTTCCTATTGATCACTGATAGAAGTCATATGTGGACTTTGATTGAACGAGTTGATTTCTCCTCCAGTGAAAGTACGGCCCACTCAAGACCACAGGACTCTAACATCGAGACAGAATCTGTCAGTTTGTTGTTGTTGATCCTCTTGTAGTTTTTCTGCATCAGTGGATGAGAGGATGGAAATGGAGGAACATCAGACAGAACTGAGAACAACTCCTTCTCTGCGCTGACGCTGCTGGGTGACACATTTAGTTTTTATTTCATTCTACTTTGGGTTAAATGTGGATCTTAGTTTTGGGAAACATTATTTAAAGAGAAGTTCACAAAGAGTTTAGTTCAGGGTTTATTCAGTTTGACTTTATTTGAGTTTATTGTTCATTAGTTTATTCTTGGCTGAAATCGTTTCTATTAAGGATGCAACGGTTGAGTCATTGTTCATGGTATGGTTTGGATGCAGAGGCCGGCTGGAGCCCGGCTGTGCTCCAAAACATAACTGGGAGCCTTCAGTCATTGGACGACCCACTCTACCAACTGAGCCACAGCCGCCCCAAATAAAGGTATTTATGGAAATCATTCTGTTCAGATCTCAGCACTGCCTCCACGGTTCCTGGTGGTACTGCTCCGTTTCATCTGTCTGGGTACGCATCT
The DNA here is from genome assembly GCF_902148855.1 of Sphaeramia orbicularis. Taxonomy (NCBI): domain Eukaryota; kingdom Metazoa; phylum Chordata; class Actinopteri; order Kurtiformes; family Apogonidae; genus Sphaeramia; species Sphaeramia orbicularis. The sequence goes on from NC_043958.1 coordinate 2,185,515, forward strand.
GCAAACTCCTGGAAAACAGTCAGAATTACGCACATAATGTACGCAGAGGAAGGACAGAACGCACCGTCCATATCCATCTGCGTCTTTAACGGAGAGCATGAGCCCTAAACACAATATGTGCCGGGGTGGTCACATATTACGTCAGGACTTCTTTTGCACACGTGGGTCACTTTAGGGTCACATTCAGTTCATACTCAAAACTGAAAGAAGTCGCATTTAATGTGTTATATGAACAAGCACACACAAAAAAATGAATTTCACCAAAAAATCCAAAATGTGCATTTAGACCTGCTGTCTGATCGTAGCCTTAGTCCAGTTGTTGAAGAAGAAGAATGCATGTTCACATCTGCACATCGCACAGAGACACTGAGGATCCCAGTGACCAGAGGGTGAACCCAACGAACAGTGGTTCAGTGAATGTGGTGTTGAAGGAGTGGAGGTGGACCAGTTTGTCAGAGGAGACTCTGTAGAAGGACACAGATCCAGCAGGACAGTCCACATACACTGAGACTCGACCAGAGCAGGAGGAGAACCGAGCCAGGCTGGTTTTCTTCTTCTTATTAAGGCTTTTCTTCTTATTATGAAGGGCGTAGCACTGACCATAAGAACATTCCAGACTCCAGGAGTGGTCGTTGTATCCAAACCCACATTCTCTACAGCCTCCTTTCCTTTCAATTCCTCTGTAAGTCACTGCTATAGAAACCTCTCCACTGAAGTCCACCTCCCAGTAACAGCGCCCAGTCAGACCAGTTGAACACATCACCTCTTCCCACGGCTCGAACCGGTCCTGATGATCAGGGTATGGCTGAACCTCCTCCACATGCTCCACCTTCTTGTTGTTTTCAGACAGTTTGAGGTTTCTGTTCGCTGTGTTTGGATCCAGGCTAAGTTCACAGAAATCTGATGGACAGAAGAAAACACAAAACAGCTGCAGTTATTGATCAATGACATCATATATTGATCAGTGACATCATATATTGATCAGTGACATCATATATTCAGTCAGTTATAAAGTGACTGTTATTACTGGAATAAACAGAAGCGCCTACTTTTGACCGGTTTTCTCATTTTTATTATTCATCGTCTTTTTCTTAGGAATAATGATAAATCAAAACTAAATCAGGGGCTTGGTGAATGTCCTGTTCTCGTTGTGTTGTTTGTGTTTTTAATAATGGTGTGCTGTAGCTTTAACCCTTTAACCCCTGACGTGTCTGTGGTGAGTGTTATCAACATTCAATATTCATAAAAATTCAACCGTTTGCTCAATAGGAAAAATTTCAAAACGTGCTGATAGAACACTTTGTTCTTCCCATAGGCGTCTGAGCATGCTCAGTGCACCCCCCCCCCCCATTGCCTGTGGAATGGGGGGGTAAAACACAGCAGTGAGTGACACTGACTCACAATAAAAATAGATGAATTCAACTTTTTTTTCTCACATTTTCCTTGTGGTTTTTTGTTTTTACTGTCATTTCCAGTGTTGTCGTGATTTTCTTTTCTGTTTTTTTTTTTTTTTTTTTTACAGTGTTTTTACCAACTTTTGTCTTTATGCTTTATGGTGTTCAACCAAGTGTGAAAAAGCAGCTGGACTGAATTAAAAAAAAAAAGAGCCCAAAACTAAAACTACTGGGCCTAAATTCAAATATACTTCTTGCTTATTTTATTCTTTTTTTTTTCTCTTCATTTTAGTCTTTTTTTTGTGCATATTTTTTCATGGTAGTTATTATTTTGTAAATATTTTATTTGTTTTGTTCATTTTGTCACTCATTTTGTTTATTTTTTTATATTTTGTTTTTATTTTATTATTTGTTCTTCAGTATTGTTCAGTTTTTGGCTTATTTTGTTCATGTTACTTATTATTTTGTTGGTTTATTCTTCATTTTGGCTCATTTCATTGATCAATTTTGCTGTTTTTGTTCATTTTGTTGCTTTTTTTTGTCTGTGTAACTGCTTTTTAGAGTTCAACCAGGTGTCAAAAAGCTGCTGGACTGATTTAGGAAAAAAAAATAAATAAAAGAGCCCAAACCTAAAACTACCGGGCCTAAATTCAAATCCTTGTTGTTCAGTGTGTTCCAGTTGATGTTCAACATCCTAAATCTCTAATTGATGTACCTTCTGAGTGCCTTATTTAGTCCAAACCTGTCAAACTTCAGTTCCTCTTTGTCTTTTTCTGTTATTTCACCCTGTTTTGACCCTAAAACACAGGAAAACAAACCCACTCCCTCTCCTTTCAGCTTCAGTAGCACATGAGGGTGCTTGAACCAGCAGCTGGTCTTCCTTTTGACTTGGTTCATTTTCTATTACTTCAATAAGCTTCGGTAAATCACTGTTACTGGTGGTTTGGTGTCCATTATTATGTTCGGATCTCGAACCAGCTGTTACATAATAATGGGGACTTGTCCCGGTCGTTGAAAACTAACCAGTTTCAACTTAATACCATCTGTAACATTGCCGTCTAATAGGATTCAGGTTGGGTTTCATCTGTAATCCAATGTAAATCCACTTACACTTCCTCAGACCTGGTCTCAACCATCGGACTCCACTGGGGTCCAACCTGAAAGGAGGGGGGGGGGGGGGGTGTCAGAGCAGCGTTAAACATGGACATGACATCACTGTGATCCACTCCAGCTGTTCTGTTCACACCCAGTCCATGGTTCCTGTTAGTCCCTTATTGAAGGTCTGGGTCTGTGACCGTGGTCTGGAACTTCACACTGATCTCATTAAATGGTGTTGTGTGTCACACCAGTTCTTATGGCATTTGCCGTGCTATCCATATGCATTTTTGACCTTTTCGTGTTTTATTCAGCGCTATTTGATCATGTGTCAGTTTATGCCAAGATCTCCGGTTCACATAACCCTAACCCAGGGGTGTCAAACTCATTTTCTTTCAGGGGCCACATACAGCCCAATGTGATCTTAAGTGGCTCAGACCAATAAAATAATAACATAAATGCCGATAAATAATGACAACTCCAAATTTTTCCTCTTTTAGTGCAAAAAATTAAATTATGAATAACTTAATAACTGAGAAATTCTGAAAATATTTACATTAACAAATGATCCTCTCGCAAAAAAAATGTGAATAAACAGAAAAAAAGACATTTCTTGAGAAAAATAAGTGCAATTTTAACAATTTTTTTGTCTTAACGTGCATTCCAGATCAGAACTACAAATGTACAAAACATTTAGTAACACACAGAATATGGTTCAACTTGTACTTTATTTTCTTTAGACATTTCAGGTTCATATTTGTTTGGATTAGTCACATTTTACTGTTAAAGGGTAGTTTGTAAATGTAAATATCTTCATAAACTGTTATTTTTTCACATTCCGAAACTGTGGAGTTCTCATTATTTATAGGTCATAATGCTTATTATGTTACTTTAGATCACATTGTTCTGTATGTGGAACCTGAACTAAAACAAACTCAACACCCAGGACAGTTAATACTTCAGTGTAATTTTTGCACTTTGCACATTGGTTCTGTGGGCCGGATTGGAACCTTTAGTGGGCCGGTGTTGGCCCTCAGGCCTTATGTTTGACACCCCTGCCCTAGCCCTAACCCTCAGTGCGTGGTATTTGATGCATCGATTCAGGTTGGACGGGGGGCTAACGGACAGAACATACACGCTGAAAACTTATAATGCGTACAGATAACACACCAATTAAAAGTGGTGTGTGTATTTAAGTGAGTCATGATGTCCCGTTGGTACCTTCAGTCCAGGATGTGGACTCAGCTGTGACAGTGTTCCTGTCAGCTCCACCTGTTCTATCACACATTCTGTGTGTGTGCATCAGCTCAGTCCATACCTGACAGTGTCCAGTGTCCAGTGTGGATCCTCCACTAGAGCACACAGCTCCTGTCCTGAGGCTCCTGGATGGTTGTAGCTCAGGTCTAGCAGTCTGAGATGGGACGGATTGGACTGTAGGGCTGAGACCAGAGAAGAACATCCTTCCTCTGTGATCAGACACATTGATAATCTGCAACACAAAACATTGGACAGAAAATGAGGATGGAGAACAGGAGTTCTACTTGTATATGAATCTACCAGGGAGTTGTTTTTTGTTCAATATTGGTACAAATGATTTGCTTCGGCTGATCCTTTAAATGTAGACCAGGGGTTTAATGATCATCAGATGCATTAGGTGTTGAATCCAAACCTGAGAGTCTCCAGTTTACAGTCTGGACTCCTTAGTCCATCTGACAGGATCTTCAGTCCTGAATCCTTCAGGTCATTGTGGCTGAGGTCCAGATGTGTTAGACTAGAGGACTGGGATCTGAGAACTGAGGACAGACCTTCACAGCTTCTCTCTGACAGGTTACAGTAACTCAGTCTGGACAGAAAAAAAATGGTGAAAATGAGTGTAAAGTTATTGATCTGTTTTGTTAAAAGGATGGATTCACAAATGAAATTCTTTCTCTGGTTCTTCTCACACAGCTTTGTTGGAGGCTTTGACGACTGGCAGCAAATTCAGCAGAGCCTCCTCTGAACCAGAGTATTTGTTCAGGTCAAACTCATCCAGATCTTTATCTGATGACAGTAACATGAAGACCAGAGCTGACCACTGAGCAGGAGACAGAACAGACCTGGAGAGACGTCCATCTGTCAGGTACTCTTGGATCTGATCCACCAGAGATCGATCCTCCAGTTCATTCAGACAGTGGAACAGGTTGATGCTTTTCTCTACAGACAGATTCTCATTGATCTTCTTCTTGATGTACTCAACTGTCTTCTTCTTTGTCTCTGAGCTACTTCCTGTCTGTTCCATCAGATCTTGTAGGAGACTCTGATTGGTCTGCAGTGATAGACCCAGGAGGAAGCGCAGGAACAGGTCCAGGTGTCCATTTGGACTCTGTAAGGCCTGGTCCACAGCGGTCTGGTAGAACTTTACAGTTTTATCCTTAAATAGTTTAGACCAAACAGAAGATAGGAGACCTGACAGCAGATTGACTCCAGTGTTGATGAAGGTCTGATGGACATGAAGAGCAGCCAGAAACTCCAGGACACTCAGATGGATGAAGCAGAACATCTTGACCTGGCGTGCTCCTCTCTCCTCTTTAAAGACCTGTGTGAACACTCCTGAGTACACTGAGGCTGAGCTGATATCGATGCCACACTCTGTCAGGTCTTTTTCATAGAAGATCAGGTTTCCTTTCTTCAGCTGCTTAAAGGCCAGTTTTCCCAGAGACTCAATCATCTTCCTGGTCTCTGGACTCCAGGCTGGATCTGTCTCAGATCTTCCATCATATTTGACGGTCTTCAGTTTGGCCTGAACCACCAGGAAGTAGATGTACATCTCAGTCAGGGTCTTGGGCAGTTCTCCTCCCTCTGTGGTCTTCAACACGTCCTCCAGAACTGTAGCAGTGATCCAACAGAAGACTGGGATGTAACACATGATGTGGACGCTTCGTGACGTCTTGATGTGGGAGATGATTGTGTTGCTCTGTTCTTCATCTGTGAACCTCTTCCTGAAGTACTCCTCCTTCTGGGGGTCAGTGAACCCTCTGACCTCTGTCACCCTATGAACACACTGAGCAGGGATCTGATTGGCTGCTGCAGGTCGTGTGGTTATCCAGAGGCGAGCAGAGCGAAGCAGGTTCCCCCTGATGAGGTTCATCAGCAGCACATCCACTGAGGTGGACTTTGTAACATCAGTCAGGATCTGAGTGTTGTTGAAGTCCAGAGGAGGTCGACACTCATCCAGACCATCTAAGATGAACACCACCTGGAGGTCTTCAGAGATCCAGATTCCTGCTTCTTTGGTTTCAGTGAAGAAGTGATGAATGAGTTCCACCAAACTGAACTTCTCCTCTTTCAGCACATTCAGCTCTCTGAAGGTGAATGGAAATATGAAGTGGATGTCCTGGTTGGCTTTGTCTTCAGCCCAGTCCAGACTGAACTTCTGTGTTAAGACTGTTTTCCCGATGCCGGCCACGCCCTTTGTCAGCACTGTTCTGATTGGTTCATGTCTGTCAGGTGGTCTTTTAAAGATGTCTTCACATGTGATGGTTGTTGGTGGTCTGTGTGGGTTCCTGGATGCTGTTTCAATCTGTCTGACCTCATGTTCCTGGCTGACCTCTGTAGCCCCTCCCTCTGTGATGTAGAGCTGTGTGTAGATCTGGTTCAGGAGGGTTGGGTTTCCTGCTTTAGCGATGCCCTCAAACACACACTCAAACTTCTGCTTCAGGTTACGTTTCAGTTCATGCTGAACTCCAGACCGACTTCCTGAATGCAGACCCAGATCAAACCATCAGTCTCACAGTAAATCCAAGTATTTTCATCTGTTCAATCTGTACAGAATCATCTTACTTTGCAGACGCTCAGCCAGCTCCTCCTGCTTCATCCTCCTCAGGAAGTTCAGTGTGATCTTCAGAAAAGCCTCGGAGCTCCTCCTCTGCTCTTCATCCTCATCACTCAGACTCTAAGCATTCTGGGTAATCTGTACTCAGAACCTGGTGGAACTTCTTCAGCTCAGTCTTGAGGAAAGTAATGCTCTCCTCCAGCAGCTGGAACAGAAAACATCATGAATAACCTGAAGATGAAATGGCTGCCCATCTCTTTCAGTCTTAACTAATTTTTCCCAAACTTTTATATGCCAAACATCATGTGACTTGGATTCGGAAATTAAATTAGCTGACCTTCAGGACTGTAGTCACCACAGGAGCACTTGGATTTGAGGGACTACCTGAAGGTATGCAGGGCGCCACCTGTGGCCAGTATCAAACCATATCCCCTCCCATACCATTTCCCTCCTGAGCTGACCAAATAATACCAACGTGATATCAATAAAGTAATAAATAAATATACACATCACTTTTAATTGACGTGTTATCTGCTATAAACTTTCTGCTTCTATGTTTACGCCACGTCAAATACCACACACTGAGTGTCAGGGTTCAGGTTATGTGAACCGGAGATCTTGGCATAAATTGACACACGATCAAATGGCATTGAACAACAGGCGCAATGTCGAAAATGGGTGCCTTTAGCACGCAGAATGCCATAAGAACTGGCGTGACACACAACACGATTTCATAACATCAGTCTTATAATATTGACGCCATGGCAGCTGCCAGAGGTGGAACCCCATAGGTTCCACCAAAAGGACCCAGTGTTCTTGGTCAACTACTGCAATACTACTAAATTCTCCACATCAACTGAGGCTGCGGTGGATGTGGGTTCCAGACTGTCAGGCTGAAACGGATCCACTCCATATGTGGTAAATCCTCAACAGGAGGCTGAGAACTTTACAAACAGACTTTAATCCACTAAGACTGGACCACTTCACTTTTCTTCTTGTCATTTCTATCACATTTTTCGGGGCCTTTTGCCGTGACTGAGTGACGTCCAGTGACAAACAAGTGAACGTGTTTCTGGAATCTATATTATAAAATGGAAGTGGACTCTGTTTGTATCTCAGGCATGACACTAAACCCGTACAGAGCTGACGGCTGCAGTTTGGCATTCTGATGTACTTTGGGTCAGGGAGCAGACTCATGAAAACAGGAAGTTGATAGAGCCAAGATTTTTGGAGATATTAGTAGTTTTGGAATACAGTAGCTTAGGGATGCACCAACACCACTTTTTTCCAGACCGAGTACAAGTACAAGTACTTACATTTGAGTACTTGCCAATACCAAGTACTGATATGAGTATTTAATAATCCCATTCTAGTTGTTAGTTCCTTTTGTAAATGTGCTTTATTGTCGATATCATTAGTCTGACTGGAACAAAGTGCTTCTACTGACATTTAATGTGTTGGAATGAGCGTTTGTCAGTTAATCCACCAGGGGGCGCCGCTCTGAATTAACCATACTGGACAAATACCACGAAGAAAAGTAAAGCTTTTCACAAGAACAAGAAGAAGAAAGTCAGTAATAATAAACATGGTGACGACAGACGGAACACTAATGTGATACTAATGTCAATATTGATGAGGGTAGTTGTCATAAATATGTCAGCAGTTTTTCACAAACTCTCACAGTCACTCTTTGAAAAGTCGCACTGCCTCCATGGTTCCCAGCGGTACTGTTCTATATTCTCCATCTGGGCACGCATCCACTAGCTCCTGGAAAACGTCCGGAATTATGAACGGAATATACGCAGAGGACGGACAGAACTTTACGTCCGTATCCGTCTGTGTCTTTAGCGTTATTTTCGTCACCGTCGTTTATTTAGTTCAATCTCCGCACTGCTGACATCACTCCTCCTCCTCCTCATACCTGCTGCACTATGAGGTGAACTGCACTATGAGCTGCTGTGAGAGGTATCAGTGTGTTTGTATCAGAGCACTTTTACGAGTACGAGTAGAAGTACACGTGCTCAGTATTGGACCGATACCTGATACTGGTATTTGCATCGGTGTAGCCCGACAATAGCCTTACAATCATGTTGCTATACCCCGAGTCATGTGAAGGCTTTGGCGGTGACTGCTGGACAAATGCGGTACAGCATGCATGAATACACAACAAATACCTGGGCTGGGGGACCCGGATGTTATCCCTCAGGGTTGGGATGTGGATTTTAAAAACACCCGCCCCTTTTCACACCCCACCCTCAGTATAGACAATGATGAAGTCCAGGATCTGGTTTCAGGTCTAGTGATCATTATGTTATTCTTCTGGTTTCCAGGTGAGCATCTTATACACACTTTGCACTTTATGCTATAAAAGGTCATATTGTGTAAAAATGAACAACTTTTCAATTTTGACCAAAAACAAACAGTGAAAAATTCTTGAAATTCTGACCCAGTCACTAAAATCAGCAGAGTAAACAATATGGTATTACTACACCAGCACCTTTCTGTGACGTGAGTAAAAAATGTACAGACACATTTTAGAATTCAGCATTTGACCCAACAGGAAAAAAAAAAAAAAAGCATATTAACCAGTGTTGCTGTTATAATAAAAAATAAATAATCCAATTTTATGTAGTATGTTGAATTTTTTAAATGCTTTTTGCATTAGAAAATATGGTTTGTTTACATTAAAAACATGGCATTTGAAGGGTTTAAAAAACATGAGTTAGTGTGTATTTGGTATTATTGTTTATGGCTCAAGTTAATGAAAAAAAAAGGAAATAAAAACAAACACAAACTCGGCACTGCCCAGATTATGCACTTTTGGGGTTTTGGGAAGGGCCTCTGGACGGGATACTGGAGGGTAAAACTAAAAATGACACTACAGTGTAAATACTAACATGATTACAGTCAGGGTTTTCAGTCCTCAGTCTTGTGTTGGAAAAGGTGAACAGATGCAGCGTATGATCACAAACCAACAGTCAGCACTGGTACACATCTGTCGAGTCCAACAGGATGGAAACGTCAGTGAATGGTATGATATTAATGGTGTTAATACTATTATTAGTATTTTTTATTTTTTTTCTTCTCATGTTTAATCACCTGTTTTTTGTCTTTTTTTACTACTATAGATATTAATATTCTTTTCTTATTTCCTTTTTCCCTCTTATATCAGTACATAAGTGTTGTGCTGCTGTTGGAACCCTCATTTCCCAGTTGGAGCTAATCCTCCTCAAATCTGGACCCAGACTTTGGTCCTGGAGCTGGTTTTCCAGGTCCAGGTTTGTGGGCGTTGGTTCCCTCACTTTAGTTTTCCAGAACTGAAAAGCTGCTCATTCGGGTTGAGATGTGTTTAGTGTTCCAGCAGTGGGTCAGGAACTGTGCTGTCCTTCACACTGTTCCAGTTTCTAACCTTCCACCAACCCGGAAGTCATCTCCCATCTTTAAATGCGTGAAGAACGAGCAGAAAGGCGCAGATTTCAGATGTTTGAGTTGTACCTGAACGCATCAGCGGTAACAGCGGCGGTGGTCCCCGACTATTAAGTTACTAAGTTTGACTAAAGTTCCGACAGACAGTGAACGCAGCACCGAGTACCGGACTGAGGGAGAAGAGGGTCAGCAAAGATAGACCCGGTCCAACAAGTCCAAGTTTACCTGAATGTGGACACGGAGAGACCCGGAGGAGCAGCAGTTTGAACAGGAAGTGAAGAAGAGGAGGAGGAGGAAGAAGAAGAGGAGGAGGAGGAAGAAGAGGAGGAGGAGGAAGAAGAAGAAGAGGAGGAGGAGGAAGAAGAAGAGGAGGAGGAGGAAGAAGAGGAGGAGGAGGAAGAAGAGGAGGAGGAAGAAGAAGAGGAGGAGGAAGAAGAGGAGGAGGAAGAAGAGGAGGAGGAGGAAGAAGAGGAGGAGGAGGAAGAAGAAGAGGAGGAGGAAGAAGAAGAAGAGGAGGAAGAAGAAGAGGAGGAGGAGGAGGAAGAAGAGGAGGAGGATGCCAAACTCAACCGGATTGGATTAAAAATGGATTTATGACTGTGAAGTACGGAAGAAAAACTGGAAAAAAAAGACCAATATATATTTTTTAATTATTATTCAGAGAAAAAAAGTCACAGTTCTGACTTTTTCTCAGAATTCTGACTCTTTCTCTCAGAATAATTATACAAAAAATATCCTGGACCTTAATTAATTTTATTTTTCCAGTGGCCCTAATCCTCTTCCTTAGTAAAAGAAGTTGGATCCTCAGTGGAAAATCATTTTTATAAGGACAATAATCACTGGTACTAATCAAAAGGGAAGATCTGGATCAGAATAATTCCAAGTTAAATATAAATCTCCTGAAATATTGATTAGATTTTCCTCTGCCTTGTATTTTCATTTTAAATGTCCCTTTGATGGTGAGTTCAGAATTTTGTTTTTATTTTCCCTCACATGAAAAAGTTTGTGGCACAATCCAAACTCTGCAGGATACACTTGACATCCATACAGAACACCTGTACTACAAAATATTTCCATGAGAATATTTTAACAACACAGGAAAAACTCACAATTATACAGATAAGATATGACATTATAGAACCGGTGTGGAGAAATAGATAAATTAATTATTAAATACATTTATAATTTATTTAATAATTTAATAATATTAAATTACATGATTAAATGTGTAAAATATCCTGTTCATTCATTATTCATTGTATATGTATTAAATAGATAGATACATGGATATTTGTACTTTACATGTTGTACTTTATTTATCCCAGACTTAGAAATTACAAAACACACATAAAACTTCAGATCTCATTACTTTTCACTCTCACATATAGGATTTATTGGCATATATTTCTCTTTTCGGGTTTTAGATGAAAATATAATCATAAAAACGATTTTAAAAAAAAGCTTGATTTTACAGCCTCCCGCTGCCAGTGCTGTCCCCGGAACTATTAACACACTCCGCATTTTCTACCCGGACCTTAAAACAAGATGCACACGTAAACATGGCAGCCAATATAGAGCAAATTTTCCAAGATTTTATATTAAACAAAATCAAAGAAATTGAAGACCTGAATGAGGATAAAGCGTATGTGTTTGTCATTTCCGTTGGTTTTAGCTGGTCGTTTAGTTTATGTCGGTGTTTTTTGGTTGAAACTGTCATGTTTGTGAAGCTACGCCGCAGTTGGAACATTTCTAATATATTCACTTACATTTGCGTCTGGACTCCGTGTTGGTGCAAACGACCTAATGTACATAATTTGTCTTTAATGCTACTATGAAAGAAGATTTGTGGCTGTCGAACTTAGGCGAAACATCATAAAACCATGTTGTTATTTGACAGAAAACCGAGCCGTTATCGAATTAATTTAAAATAAACACTTCCACTGTTTTACCACTGTGTAAACTCTCATTTATGTAAGTTAGAATCAAGACAGAATGGGTCATTTGATTTAACAGTAGCTCTACACAGCCTGAAATGTAGGACAAGGTTGTATATTTTACACTTGGAGCATCAAACCGAACAGTTTACACCAGTTTCCAAGCCTGTTTGATCTGTGCCATGTTCTAAAGGTCATAAATACAAGTCCATGTCATGTGTTTGTGTGTGTTAGAGCTGCTGGAGGAGTGGACAGCGGCGATGGAATGATTGCAAGACAGAATTCCACCTCAGACAGAAGCAGACGTGAAGACCTGGGCTCGCAGAAGAAAAAGCACAAGAAGCACAAAAAACACAAAAGCAAGAAAAAGAAGAAGAACCGGGAGAAGGAACAGAAGGAGAGCAGTTCAGAGTCTGGGGACGAGTCGGACCATGGAACCAAACAACAGCTCAGGTGAACTTTGACCTTTAAAGACCCAAACATCCACCACTCGACCAAAACTACCAACTGTTGATCCACTGATCCTATCAATTCATGTAAACAGTTGGTGTAAAGACAGTTGTAGACGCCTGTTTTTCTGTTCACTTAATGTATGTAGATGAAAAAGTCACTATTTACTGTGAACTTTTACATGAAAATACCTGATTTTCACTGAAAAAATGTCAAATGCAGAGGATAATGTTAAATAAATAAGGATAAATCAAGTTAAAAGTCTAAAAAACATTCATCTGGAAGTCGCCACAAGAATAGTTTTATGTGTTTAAGGATTAAGTAAGATAAAAATGCTGAACATAAACGCTTCAGCTGTTACTTTTTTATAGATTAATTGAGAAAAAAGGCTCCAGTTTGTGAATTGAATATAACAACAAAACTTTACAGCATAAAACTTCATTTACAGCATCTATAGAAGGAAAAAGGCTGCGAAAACATACATGTTACTGAATTCATAGCTGCTACACTTAGATTATGACAAACAGTTTTAGTTTGGAAAATAGTGTCATTATCTATGTCGTTTTCTGGGTTAAAAGTGTTAAACTGAAGCTTCTCAAACTTGAGAATTTAACACTTTCATAGTAAAATTAATATATTTAGGATAGCATCTACTGATGTAAACTGTTTAATACCTGTTGATCCACTAATTCTATCAATACATGTAAATAATTGGTGTAAATACAGTTGTAGATGTCTGTTTTTATGTTCAGTTAATCATATATTTTGATGAAAAAGTCACTATTTGCTGTGAACTTTTACGTGTAAATACCCGATTTTCACTGAAAAAATGTCAAATGCGGAGGATAGTGTTTAATAAATAGGGTTAAATCAAGTTAGAAGTCTAAAAAATTCATCTGGAAGTCGCCACAAGAATAGTTTTAGGTGTTTAACGGTTAAGTAAGATAAAAATGCTGAGCACAAATGCTTCAACTGTTACTTTTTTATGGATTAATAAAATTAAGTAAAGTTAATATATTTAGGATAGCATCTACTGATGTAAACTGTTTAATACCTGTTGATCCACTAATCCTATCAATAAATGTAAATAATTGGTGTTAATACAGTTGTTAGATGCCTGTTTTTATATTCGATTGAAGCTTCTCAAACCTGAGAATCTAACACTGTCTTTGTAAAGTTAATATATTTTTGGTAGTTGCTTAAATTTCAAAGACCCAAACATCCAGCATCGACCAAAATCATCTACTGATGTAAATGTTTAATACCTGTTGATCCACTAATCCTATCAATACATGTAAATAATTGGTGGAAAATACAGTTCTTCATCTTTTCATGGTCATCAGACATGACCCATTTGGACATTCAGAGGCTCTGTAGTTACCGTGGAAACACTGTCATCTTCTACAATATTGATTCATCAGTAAAACCCATGGAGTTGGATCAATGGGCCCATTTACATGACCATAAAAATCCGATAACTGAAAGGAATCTAATTGCTGTAACCAGATGTGACACGTTTACAAGCACTTCAGAAATGCGATAATTGTAAAACCCTGGTTTACATGTTTCAGTCCATTATTTTATTTCTTTCAGAGTACGTACGTATGTTATGACGTAAGACATACACTTACTGTCATTTTCAAAACATCCGGTCTTGTCTTGTCTCCATGGTAATGCGTACTGTGTCAGCGTTAGCTGTCCTAATGTGGGAGGAGCTAATAAGACTACAGAATAGGTCACATGTTGCTGCTGTCCTTCGTTTCATTTCATTGTTTGTTTACCTTTTTCCTTTGGGTCATGGTGTCATTGCATAACTTCCATGTATATAGATGTGTTTTGTTTTGTTTTTTTTTTAAACACATGCACAAATGTAAAAAAAAAAACCCCAAAGTAAATCAGATTAATCTGTACACATGCATGAAGACATCGGAGTATTGGGGAGAAATCTAGGTGTGTTTTTATGATTTCTCATGCTCAGATTACTGTCATTATCAGATAATGTCGATCAGATTGTCCTGTTTATATGATCACTGGAATAATCCGATAACTCCAGAAATCAGATACTGATCAGAGTATTGGTATAGATGTAAACGGGCTCAGTGACAGTGGATGGACACACTGGGTTTATGATGAATTAATGATGTATTTGACTAAAAAAGTCACTTTTTCTTTGGTTTTCTGTGTTGTCATGTAATAACCTTTGAATTTACTCTGAACTTTAATGAACATCTACATGATCAGTGAATTAAATATTGGAAAATACATGATTTACACTGAAAAATGCAGTATACAGAAGATAATATTGTAAGAAACTGAGATAAATCAGTTGAGAAAGACACAAAAAATGGAAGCATTAATGAATGTCACTACTAAGAGTGCTAATGTTTACTTAAATTTTTAATTTCTCAGAAAATAAAACAATGTAATGATAGAAAAACAAAGCAGAAAATTGACTCTTCATTTAACGCTGTCATGTACTCATTGTCAAGTTAACAACTGTAAAAAGTGTAATTTAGTGCAAATCTCATAAACACATTTTAGTCACAATAACACACATCACAAATGTCAAATACTTAAATCAGTACCATTATTTTATAATGTAATGTAAAAAACAGTCTAGTTTATGTGGATTATGGAGCTCATAGAACCTTTGGAATAGGTTATGAAATAGTGTTATTTTGATATTTTATTTTGAAGTTTTACTTCAGTTTTCTGCCGTATTTTTTATTTTTTTTAAATGCTGTTTATTTTTTTTTAATTCTGTTTTTTCTCTCCTTCGTTAGAGGAGAAAGACCAACAGAGGAGAATAAGGAGCAAGGTGAGCTCACTGATCATCTCTGTTCTTTGTGTTTTTTTGTTTTTTTTTAGAAAACGTGGCTGTTTGTCAAATGGATGGTGCTAAGAGAAGGTGAAACAGCAGGTGTCATTTGGTTTGGACATTCAAGAGAACTCATCATGTCTGTAGTATTTTATACAAGTGCCAGTGAACGTATTAATCCGACCATGAATAGAATACTGGTTCATTCATTTTTGCATTTTCATTCATTTTCATAGTGACATTTAAATTAATTCCTTAATTAGCACTTAGGTCTGACCAACACATCATATGGAGATCAGCCCCTGTGGAACATAAGCTCATTTACATCCAACTAAAGGTTCAATATATGGACAAAAGTATGTGGACACTTTGAATTCAGGTGTTTCTTTTCTAACAGGGGTCCGGGATACAAAACACTAATGACAAATGAAATAATATAGTTTTATATTGGGATAAATATCATTGTATTGGTTAGTTTGGTTTAAATTATTATCTTTGCTTCCAAAATCCCTCAAAGATGCTTTTGACTTAATTTTTCTCAACATTAGTGGCTTTTCTATTGGACATCTGCGCAAAACTTTACCAATATTTACTAAATGTCGAAAAAACAGAAGTGCGTAATGTCGGTTTTTCCATTAATTCACAAATACGATTTATTATTGTGAGATGACACGCAGAAGTCATTCCATAAACATGGTGCTGAACATAAATATGGTGTTGATTTACTGATATATTCATTATTATTATATATTACCCCTCTGTCTCATACTAAATTAAAAAAATGATTGGGTTTCCTGGTGTATCCATACATACTTCACCATGTTTCTTTTAAAACTTTTCTTCTTCACTTGTTGTAATGTCCATCAACATTATTATTATTTTTTTTTTATTCTCGTGAATCTAGTTGCAGAAACAGGTCTTTCCATTGCAGATTTGCGTGATATACCAATTGCGCTGTGTCTGAAAAACCCCCTCTTGCCAGAGTAAAAACTTCTGATCAAAAAACAACAGTTTTTGTCATTTGTCATTTTGTCAAAATTGTCATTTTTTCCATTAGGTAAATTTTTATGCACAAGTTATATTTGCGCAATTTGAGGGTCAATGCAAAAGCGACTACTGATTTTTTTTTTTTTTTTTTTTTTTTTTTATGGTTTCAAATGTTGTACCTCTAAATTTCTAATATTTTTTTCGTGCTCTGACTGTAAACTCTGGTTATTTTCTAAACTTCTGTAGGTGAGAGGAAATCCAGCTTCCACAAGCGTCACTCCACAGGGAAAAGAAAGAAGAAGAAAAGAAAGAGAGATGAAGAGGGAAGTTCATCGGCCTCTGACTCTGAGTTTGTTGACAAGCGGGATAGTAAATGCGGTCCCAGCACGTTGCCATGGCGACAAGAGGATCTACCTGACATCATCCCTAAACAGGTACAAAAAAAATAGTCAAAATAGGAAAACCAAACCTTAATCAAATACATATATGGGTGCTTATCCTTCTGAAGGTCATTTTATGAACAGAACAGATATTTAGAATGCAACAGGACCTCACAGTATAAGTTTAATCCATTCCATGACTATGACCATTTTGTGATTTATTCATCTTACAAATAAATTCATCCCACTGAAATGGAATTGAAATTTAATGAATCCATTCTACTACACCCCCCCCCCCAAAAAAACCAATAAGAATCACCTAAAATCCAACAAGAACCACCTAAAAATCACCCAAAGCCACCTAAGAACCACCCAAAACCATCCAAAAACCAACAAGAACCACCCAAAACCACCTCAGAATCACCCCAAACACCAAAAAGGACCACCTTAAACGACCTAAAAATCACCCAAAGCCACCAAAGAACCACGAAAAAAAACACCCAAAACTACCCAAAAATCAACCAGAATAATTTTGTGGAGGGTTTTCATTTCCACTAACTTTCTTCAGACTGATGGCTAACACTATTAATTAGCATTAATGCCACGAAACAAAGACAAATCACTTGAACTAAACGATGACGATGGTACCTCAACAAGATGAACAGGTGACCTGAGTGAGTGGAGGCTGCTCTACTGAGCACGTGCGAGCTCAGTGCTGACCAGCTGGTATTAAACTCACTCGTACTGCGGATTTCCAGACAAAACTCTGAGCAGATTTCAGGTGCGCTGGTACTGGCAGGTTCTACTGAACAGTCTGTTTTTGCACTTGGACAGTCTGCTGCTAAACTGACTTCCATGGTGCCTGTAATCATGACGATCCAGATCTATTCTGATGTCCATCCTTGTGCCGCTGTTGCCGACAGGACAGCTCCAGTAAAGGCCGAGACCAGGACAGACTCAGCAGGAGGAGGTCCTGTTCCCGTTCCCCGTCACATTCCTGTTCCCATTCCCATTCCTGCTCTCTGAGGACGAACTGTCACTGCAAGTCCAGACGGAACCGAAGATCCAGGACCCGGTCTACGTCGAGTCCACGCCGCCACAGGACCCGGTCCAGGTAAGAGAAGACCCACAGAGTTCAAACAGGGTTGTTCATGCCAGTCCAGTCCAGCAAAAACCTGGACCAGTTACCTGATCCTGAACTGGACCTTTATGCTGCGTTTCCACTACGTGGTACCGGCTGGACTCAACTGGACTCGACTTGGCCTTTTTTCGTTTCCATTATGAAAAAGGACCTAGAATCTGGTACCTGGTACTAGTTTTTTGGTATCATCTCCGCTGAGGTTCCAAGACTGAGGAGCAGATACTAAAATGTGACATGTAAACACTGCAGACCACTGATTGGTCAGAGTGGTCTCTGTGACCTGCTGTTTTACAAAAAACAGATGCAGAAGTTTACAGTAAATATAGCGGTAGGTGAATCCAAATGATGACAGCCCACAAAACTACACCATGGTTTGGCGAGGAGGTTCAGACGTAAAAATTCAGCGTGAGCTTGATGAGATAATACACAACAAGTGAGTTTATCAACAACCCTCTGAGCAGACGACACGGAAGTAACGTGCCGCATCACTATGACGTCCAGGTACTGTAAAGTCGGTAGTATCCTGGAATGGAAACGATCTGGAATAGGACCTGGTATGGAGTCGAGCTGAGTCGAGTCGAGCTGGTTCCACGTAGTGGAAACGCGGCATTACTGTCTGTAGGGTTTGAGGTTTTCTGTGACGGTGGAAGGAACAACGTTCAGGGTTTTCAGTGTGAGTTCAGTTACGAGTAGATGAAAATGACATCGCACAGAGTACACGTCTCACAACCAGTGTTCTTTTGTTCATCCTGTAGTGATGTGAGGATTTTATTTTTATTACCTCCGCCAAGGAGGTTATGTTTTTGCCAGGGTTTGTTTGTTTGTCTGTTTGTTTGTCTGTCCGTTAGTGTGCAACATAACTCAAAAAGTTATGGACAGATTTTGATGAAATTTTCAGGGTTTGTTGGAAATGGGATAAGGAAGAAATGATTAAATTTTGGTGGTGATCGGGGGTGGGGGGGCCCACGGGGGGGCCACTGATCAGCCTTGGTGGAGGTCTGCGCTCTCCGAGTGCTTCTAGTTAGCTTTTTTTTCAGTGTCGTCTTCATTAGCAAATATCTTCTCTGATGAATCTACTGGTCGGATTAATTTCAAATTTTTTGAAACAATGTCTACAAAATTTGCTCAACATTTTGAGAAATTTAAATTTTTTAATTTTTGATAAATTTTTGAATTATAAAAAAATGTGCCTTTCCTTATAATGAGCCAAATATTATCATGGTTTATAACATGTAAATGGTCACAGATATCAATAGAGTTACTATTGAGCACTGATATGAAGTCATACAGTACAGGCCAAAAGTTTGGACACACCTTCTCATTCTTCGCATTTTCTTTATTTTCATGACTATTTACATTGTAGATTCTCACTGAAGGCATCAAAACTATGAATGAACACATGTGGAATTATGTACTTAACAAAAAAGTGTGAAATAACTGAAAACATCTCTTATATTCTAGTTTCTTCAAAGTAGCCACCCTTAGCTCTGATGACTGCCTTGCACACCCTTGGCATTCTCTTGATGAGCTTCCAGAGGTAGTCACCTGAAATGGTTTTCACTTCATAGCTGTGCCTTGTCAGGGTTACTTAGTGGAATTTCTTGCCTTATTGATGGGGTTGGGACCATCAGTTGTGTTGTGCAGAAGTCAGGTTGATGCACAGCTGACAGCCCTATTGGACAACTGTTAGAATACATATTATGGCGAGAACCAATCAGCTAAGTAAAGACAAACGAGTGGCCATCATTACTTTAAGAAATGAAGGTCAGTCAGTCTAGAAAATTTCAAAAACTTTGAACGTGTCCCCAAGTGCAGTCGCAAAAACCATCAAGCGCTCCAACGAAACTGGCTCACATGAGGACCGCCCCAGGAAAGGAAGACCAAGAGTCACCTCTGATGCTGAAGATAAGTTCATCTGAGTCACCAGCCTCAGAAATCGCAAATTAACATCAGCTCAGATTAGAGACCAGATGAATACCACACAGAGCTCTAGCAGCAGACACATCTCTACAACAACTGTTAAGAGGAGACTGCGTGAATCAGGCCTTCATGGTCAAACAGCTGCTAGGAAACCACTGCTCAGGAGAGGCAACAAACAGAAGACATTTATTTGGGCCAAGAAACCCAAGGAATGGACATTAGACCAGTGGAAATCTGTGCTTTGGTCTGATGAGTCCAAATTTGAGATCTTTCGATCCAACCGCCGTGTCTTTGTGCGACGCAGAAAAGGTGAACGGATGGATGCTACATGCCTGGTTCCCACCGTGAAGCATGGAGGAGGTGTGATGGTGTGGGGGTGCTTTGCTGGTGACGCTGTTGGGGATTTATTCAAGATCGAAGGCAACCTGAATCAGCATGGCTACCACAGCATCCTGAAGTAACATGCCATTCCATCCGGTTTGCGTTTAGTTGGACCATCATTTATGTTTCAACAGGACAATGACCCCAAACACACCTCCAGGCTGTGTGAGGGATATCTGACCAAGAAGGAGAGTGATGGAGTGCTGCGCCAGATGACCTGGCCTCCACAGTCACCGGACCTGAACCCAATCGAGATGGTTTGGGGTGAGCTGGACCGCAGAGTGAAGGCAAAAGGACCAACAAGTGCTAAGGATCTGTGGGAACTTCTTCAAGACTGTTAGGAAACCATTTCAGGTGACTACCTCTGGAAGCTCATCAAGAGAATGCCAAGAGTGTGCAAAGCAGTCATCAGAGCTAAGGGTGGCTACTTTGAAGAAACAAGAATATAAGAGATGTTTTCAGTTATTTCACACTTTTTTGTTAAGTACATAATTCCACATGTGTTCATTCATAGTTTTGATGCCTTCAGTGAGAATCTACAATGAAAATAGTCATGAAAATAAAGAAAATGCAAAGAATGAGAAGGTGTGTCCAAACATTTGGCCTGTACTGTATATGGACTTTGATTTGGGTCCATGAGCTTTGACCATGAAGTGTCACCAATGTCTAAATTTCAATGATTTCTTCTTCTATGAAACTACTCATCAGATTCATTTAAAATTTCATATGTTGCCGTTGACCCCAGCCCTTTTACCAGATTTTTTGGCGTACCATTAGAAGATCTCCCTCTACAAAGGCCTCAGTTAAACAGTATTGCCTATTCCTCCCTTTTAGCACGGTGACTCATTCTTTTAATTTGAAAGAATGACAAACCCCCTCCTTTGGCAGATGGATATGTGATGTCATGTTTTTCCTTAAAATTGAAAAGACTGGATATACATTGAATGGATCAATGGGGAAGTTTAATGTGGTATGGCATCCTTTTATTTCTTATGTAGAACAGCTGACAATGCACCTTGACTCTGTGTTGTGTACGAAGTGATTGGGTAATTACATAGCAGAACCCTTTCCCATGATGCCGTTCGTAGGTCCCAAGAGAAGAATCCGGTGTCGAATGAATCTGTACAGTTCATCCAAACCAGCCGTCAGTGTTCTCCTATTGGACGAACCGTTAAAGCTGAGAGGCTGATTTACTCCAACGCAGAGAAGAAAGAGGAAATGACAGAACTAATGGGTAAGTCACGTCAGCCCCTTTTCCACCACATGAACTGTGACTTTAAACCTATGAAATTAAACCTGAAATGTCTTCAGAAAAATGAGTACAATTTTACTAAATGCTTTAAGTCTTTGTAGATGCATTAGTTTGTAAATATAAACATGATCACAGTGGAACTTGTTTTTGCACTAAAACAAAAAGAAAAATTTGGAGTTGTAGTTATTTATTGGTTTTCATTACTACTGTCTATATTTCTAACCACTGAAATATTTACCCCAATTTCTTTTTTTTCTTAATTTTTATTATGTTTTATCATATTTGATTACAAAGTATATGTATATAAAACTCAAACCCGCAAATGTCTTGTTCCATCAGTGGATAAATCAGAATAAATCAAATAAAACACACCGTGAAACAAGCTCGACAACATAATAATAATAATAAAAAAAAAAATTCAACACTTCATATCAAAATCCTCCAATCACAGCAATCAGAGAACCAAGACAGTAACCAAACATATACCCCAGAAACATGTATTTAATGTCTGTTTACAACTGATTCTGCAGGATCCGCCACATCCCAGTCCACAACGAACAAGTCCACATGTGGTGAAACTGACCCACGTCCAGACGCCGGCCCCCCCCAAGTTAAAGTCGTCAGGATCGCGTCAGTCGTCTTCTTCCCCCAGTGTTATGTCACCGACAAAACAGAAACGGAAAACACCCAGCTCATCACAGAGGAGGAAAGAGCAGAAGTCATCAAAGAGAACGAAAAGATCCAGGACGCCATGTCGGAGTCGGAGGCGAGGATCCAGATCCAGATCCAGGTCCAGATCCAGGTCCAGGAGCCCTTTAAGGAAAAAGAGATCACGCTCCAGGTAGGACCAGCCTGTACATGTTGGACGTATTTAACCCTTTATCGTAACTGTTGTATGTGGACCTAGTGTCGTTTTTACTGGCCAAATACAACCAGACTTTAGAGCAGACCTGGGCACTGTACGGCCCCTGGGCCACATGCGGCCCGATGGCTGACCCTGCCTGGCCCCCATGAGGTCACTGGAAAATTAAAAGTCAATGCAAATATGTTGTATATCATTTAAAAAGATGCAACCAATACAACGACACTGTTTTTATTTTGAAGGATCTGCTAAATTTAGGTTTTTCACACTTACTTTCCGTACTTAGCATAAGACTAATGCGCTGATTGGATCGTTGATCATTTTCAGCCCATGAAGGTGTCAGATAACACCAAAAAAAAAAAGAGACTCATTCAGAATACAGAGTTTTCAGCAAGACATGGACTGTTAAGTATTTTGTCATAGAAGTCAGAGGAAAAAAAACAAAAACAAACTAGAAAAGCACTGGGAGAGCGCAGACCTCCCCCAAGGCAAATCAGCCCCCCCCCCCCCCCCCCCCCCGATCACCACCAAAATGTAATCATTTGTTCCTTGTGCCAGTATCAACATTTTCTGAAAATTTCATGAAAATCCGTCCTTAACTTTTTGGGTTATTTTTGTGAATATTCATGAAATATTTGTGTTCTGTGCTCCACAGTTTCATTGTATCATTGTATTGTTTCATTTCTTGTGTGTTCAATCATATTCGCAGTGCCACCCCATTCAGTGCAAACAATCTGAATAAAATCACCAATACATCAGAAAATAAGAAAAGAGCAAATATACAATTGTGGAAAAAATTATTAGACCATCACAAGTCATCAAAAACAAGAGTTATGCAGTCCAGTCCTAACTCCTGTGTGTATCATGTGACTAAAACAGACAGAAAAGAAAACATGGAATGTCTAAAAGCACTGTTTTTGTCAGTACAGTGCCATAGATATTGATGGAAGAACTGAAGTGATTTTGGTTTTTATCAAGAAAACATGGAAAATGGATAGATATCAGCTCTGAAATTAAACTATTATGAGCTAGTTTTGTTGTTATTATTATATTTGTCCAAACAAATGGACCTTTAGTTGGACCAGGCATTAAAATGAACAAGAAACTGAAGAAAACAAGGGTGGTCTAATCATTTTTTCTGCGACTGTATGATTCCAAAGAAATATTATTTATTGATTTATCCTAATTGCAAATATCCTGAGCAGTGTTTCGTCTGTGCAGGTCTGAGGGTCGGAGGTCACGGCGGTCGCGCTCACGGTCGGCGTCACTGGGTCGGAAGAGGAATAAATACAGCCAGAGAGACCGGTGGAAAAGGGAGCCCAGCCACTCCCCTGTACTCATCCTCCGCAAAAATAGATCCCCCACCTGGAAACACTGCAGCTCCACCAGCAGCCCTCAGCGCATCAGTGAACTGGGTCAGACAGAACACAGACCACTACCACAGAAAACCCAGTCCAGAGGGTCATCTGGGCTGTTGTAGTCTTTGTGTGGAGCCTGTGTTTATGTTCTTCTATAGTCAAGTATTTACCAAAGTACCAAGTATTTACCAAAGCAACTCATCTCCTGCTAAACTCCACATATCTGTGCGTCCACATGGACAAATCCCTTTAAAGGAGATTCAAAATGAAAGCAGCACAGCAGGATGGATGGAGAGAATTCACATTCTGTTAAAAAACCCACCTCATAAAATGACAGAACACCAAATTCATCAAACTGATCATTCATCAAAGTTAACGCAGAGCTGCAGTTATCGATTATTGTATTCGATTTGATTAAACGAGTATTTGAAGAGTAAAAAAAAAAGTAAAACTGTGAAACAGACATGTTGAAAAAGACAAACAACTTGTCCTTTATTCCTGAAATAGAAACATATAAGAAATAGAAAGTAAAAGGATATGTAACAATAATAATAACAACAGTTTCTATATCTGTCTGTCTGTCTGTCTGTCTGTCATCTAAAACCACAAAAAGTATATAAAAGTAAAAAATATCGAAAATATCAATATAGGGTTATTATAAAGTGGTAATAGTAATGGAAATATAGCAACATATATAAGTAAATAATAAGCTATATAAATCTTATGTAACAATAATAATAATAGGGTCTTACTGTTTGTGAAGTTTTTTTTTTTTTTGGCCAGGCTCTTTATTCCAGTTTACAGCTGAATTTACCTCCAGTGGATCCATCCTGTTGATTATTTACTAATTCTATGTATTTCTTTCTCCTGTGTTTGTTCAGATAAGGAACAGTTGTTAGAAATTGCCAAAGCCAACGCTGCTGCCATGTGTGCCAAAGCAGGGATGCCCATCCCAGCCAGCCTGAGGTCGTCGGTTCTCCCGCTGGCCCTGCCCACTATGGCCATGAACGCCGCCATGGCCAGTATGACCGCCGGTACCACCTCAACCTTCCTCTGCTCTGCATCATGTCATTGACTGTCTATCGTTTCCGTGTCTGTTGCGTCATCCACCACAGCCTCCGGTCCGCCCCTCAAACCTCTGAGCAAAAGCTGAAGCTCTGTGTCAGTGGAAAACACACACATTTGGATTTAATATGTGCTGTTTCTGCATAGAATCAGTGTGTTCTCTAGAGCTGCAGCTATGGAAACATCTGGCATGAGATGAATGAAACCTGGAACCAAAAATCACAAAGTGAAAAAAAACAGACGTGTTAAGAGTAAAAGGAAGGTCACACTAAATACGACCACTTTGGTTTATACTTTACTGTTGTATGTACAGCAGTAAAAACTAAAGTTTCAGTGAAAGAAACAGCTTCTATGAACCTTATATATATAATTATTATTATTATGGCTCAACTTATTCACACACGTGCATTACAAATACACAAAACATTTTTTAAAAGCCATAATATTATTTATATTAGAATTTGGAATTTGGAGTTGTCATTATTTATTCAATTCAACCAGCATGATTGTACAATGCTTTTATGTAACCCAAGAAATCAAAAAAGAATAAAGGAAAAGAACAAAAACAATAATCAGAACAAGAGCAGCTATGTGGAATGAAACTAAACAACATGTGATTGTCTGAATAAGGTGCATAAAGACATTTATAGGTTATTCTGCTGTTTTTACCCACTTTAGATCCTATTGGTCTGGATGTGGAACCTGAGCTAAAATGATTGTGACACCGTTGATTGGAAATGTCTTCAGTGTCATTTCTGCATTTTAAACATGGGTGCTTCTATGAAACTGGTCCAAAAAACAGGACATGGGGCTAAAAACTCAAACCAGATGTAGACTAACCCATAGCACTTTGCATCTATTTAAAAATAAATACTTACTGAGATAAAAGAGTAACTATTTATCAGAGAAAACACATTTTTATATTATTTTACATTATTTTAAATACAAAAATCTGCATGTACCACGGTCAAAAGGACACAAAAATTACACACCACTGTTTTGTGGAATATCTCTGTATTGTCTCACAGGTACATTTTGGGAATTGAAGTAATTATGCAAGACAGAGTGTTCCACAAAAATAGCCGCTGTTGCAAAATCATTCACGATTTATTTGTGTTTAACTGTTCAGGTTCTGCATGTAATGTCAGTGGACACGATGGGTTCTACACAAAACCTGGAATGAGACTGAGACTGATGACAAACCCACATGTGTGGATTAGAAAAACCACGAGGATCCACACATTTAACACAGTGTCTTTATTTAGAGTCTATAGAAGACCATTTACACACGTTTACAGATCTAATGCTCTGACACCTAGGTAGAGTTAACTGTCCATATTTGGGTCCAAATATTTGATAAAAAATTCATTAATTATGGGATGGCTCAGAGCAAGAGTATATATTTTTTTTGCGTTTATCTGAGGTCATCATTAGGTCCATCATGGGGGGAAATATGTCTACATCTCTCTTTTATTATTGGGTCTAAAAAGCTGGAAAAGTGTCCGATACCAAAATGAACCCAGTTTCATAGAAGCACCCAAGTTCCTTCCACAGGCCGTTTTTTGCCCCATGGACCGTATGTTTGACACCCCTGCTTAGTTTAGTTTATTTTTTATTTGTCAGGGACAATGTGCAAATACATTAATCTCAAAGAGAAGAGATGCTTTGCACCAGAGTTAGCTACAAGCTACTAACCCTAACCCATCTGCTGTCCTCGAACAGGTGCACACACAATATAAAACCTTTACATTACATGCTATACTGAAGTAACCTTAGCTCGTAATTATAATAGTTAAAAGCGTATGTATTTATGCCAATTTCATGTTTCCTAAAAAATGCAATTTCATCAGACTTCATTCCTAAAACACAGGTTTTAAATTCATGCTAAAAAGTCAATTTGTCCTAATTCATCAACCATTAAACAGACATTACAAATATTTACCAGTGAATGTATATATAACACTATTCTATATTAAAAACATGTCTAGAGTACTGTTGGGAAATGTCAGCATCTAAGTCCATTTTGGAATCCTTCTAAGTCCTGGTACCGTCCAGGTCATTGGACGCACAGCGCCTGCATGCACAGGGGAAATGTGGACCGGTGGTTCTGGATCAGACCAGTACTGAACCAGCTGAATTTGTGTCTTTGCATGTTTTTCCAGCCACAGTGACCGCAGCCTTGTCTAATATTGGGACGTTGTCGTCTCTGCTGCCGCTGCCCTCCATCACCAACAAGCCTCCGTCTGCTCCTGCTCAGAACGCTGCCTCTGCTCTGGAGGACGTCAAGAAGAAAGTGGAGAAGCAGGCCAACAGCATCAGCATCAAAGAGTTCACTGATGTAAGGACTGTCTGTGGAACGTATGGGACCGACCGCCCGGTGGTAGTTTATTTATTATGGTTTTCAACCACAGTCCCAGAGGAAAACACAGCAGTGGTTTGGACTCAACAGTTCCCTCCATTAGAACCTTCAGGACCATCAGTCACTTCCTCTTCGCTGCTTTTGATACGGTTTAATTACAATGAACCTCATTATTAACCGTCTTTTTTCTTTTAGGCCTTAACTTTTTTAATTATTTTTATTACTTATAAACATAGTTATGACTAATACAACTGTTATTACTTTATTATAATTAGTTCTGTTATTACTATATATGTACTATGTATGTTATGTTATTACTATATATGTGTTATTACTATATATATGTACACACACACACACGGTGTATTTTATACAATAACATAATTGTTTATTTTTATTTATTATTGTTCCTACTTTAAAATTTATTTCTACTGGTACTTTCTAATGTGTAGTTGCCTGTTTTTATAGTTATGGTTAGTACTATTTTATTTTGTAATGTAATATAATCCAACGTGATCTAATTTAACGTAATCTAATCTCACATAGCCTACTGTTATGTAACCTACCATAATCTAATATAACCCAATTTCAATTTAACCTAATGTAACATAGTCTAACATAATCTAATCCAACCTAATCTAATTTTATGTAATCTAATCTAACATAATTTATTCTAATCTAATCCAATCTAAACTAATTTTATCTAATCTAACGTAACCTAATCCAATCTAACGTAACCTAATCCAGCCTAACCTAATCCAATCTGATCTATTCTAACCTAATCTAATTTAATCTAATCCAGTCTAATATAACCTAATCTAATTGAATCTAATCTAATCTGATCTATTTTAAGGTAACCTAATTAAATCTAACCTAATCTAATCTAATCTAATCTAACCTAATTCAGTCTAATTTAATTTAACCTAATTTAACCTAACCTAACCTCAGTGACTAAGGTTGTGTGTGTTTTTTTGTCTTTTTTCTGTAGAAGTGCAGGATGATCGTGGACAGTAAAGGGGAACTCCCGGTGGCGGTGCCTCATGTGTCGGATGAGGAGGATGATGGGAAACCGTTTGGAGGATCAGCTCTCCGAGAGCAGAAAGCTATCAGCTTCAGCATTAATGTAACGTCCACATGGGCTACACCGTGTCCTCTTTTCTTTCCTTTTTATCTTTATATATTTCATACATCACAAGACAATAAGTGACAGAAAACAGCAGATGAAGAGTGAAGAAAAAGATGACAGATGAACAAAAGAAAAAAAGGCAAAACGTTTAACGTAACAGGGATGGGAACTTTAACCATTCCACTTCCATTATCAATTCTCATTGGATTAAGGAACAAACTACTGTACAAATGCTTTGTTTGCATTAACTCTTTAATGTCAAATATGCAGAGGCATCAAGTAATGAAGTACAAATACTTGACTACCTTACTTAAGTATAAATTTGGGTTATCTATACTTTACTGGAGTAATTATTTTTCAGACAACTTCTTACTTTCTATTCCTTACATGTTAACCCTGTAAAGCCTGAACCTTTCAGTCATTGACAGAAAATTCCAGTTCTTTGAAATTGGAGCCTTTATTGGTCCTTCTGATCAACCAAAAAAAAAATTCTTAAATATCAATTTCCATGTATGAGTTTCAGTTTTCTATCATATTTGATACATCAAGTCTCAATGCTCAAATATAATTGTTTTTGAACAAACAAAAACATAATATAACACAAACATGTCTAACAAATTAGTAATTCCATTTCAAAATTGTCCCAGTTCTGCCTCCTTCCTCATTAATGACAGTTTTGTAGTGTCACTGGAAAGGCCTCTGGAGAATGAATTTCTCCCCCTGGTGGATTATCTGTGTATTGCATGTGTCTAATTGTATATATCAGGTTTTTCAAGAAAAAAAATCACACTGATCGTGTAGAGGGCTTCAAAACTCATGAATCAAATATGATACATTTGGCGTTATAGAGTTAAAAATAGCCTTGTTTCATTCTGGCTTGTCATCGTTGAAATAAAAAACCTGTCCAAATAAATGGATAAAGTGAATCTGATTGTGGTTGGATGAGAAGTATAAACACATACATTTTATACATTTCTAATCACTTTGTTTCTTCTAGAATCTGGCTGTTCGTCCGGTGGTGCGTAGTGATGCAGGAATAGCCAAGGAGTTCCCAGTGTCTTCAGGATCGCAACATCGCAAGAAGGTTCTGTAAACATTTACTACTCTATCTGTAATATACAGGACTGTTACACACAAATGTTAGCTTCGAAATCAAATCCAAGTGTAAAAGAAAGCATAGATTAGAAAAAAAAGATCCCAAAACTGCTTGATTTTTAAAAATCAAAATAATAACTAGAAAAGCCCTCGGAGAGCGCAGACCTCCGCCAAGGTAGATCAGTCCCCCCCCGATCGCCACCAAAATGTAACCATTAGTTCTTTGTGCCAGTATCAACATTTCCTGAAAATTTCATCAGTTTTGAAAAAGTCTGGAATTTTTATTTGGGTAAAAAGCAAACACCCTGATACACAGTCACGGAAAAAATATAAGACCATAAAAAGTCAAAAACAATGGTTATGTAATCCAGTCCTAACTCCTGTCTGTGTCATGTGACTAAAACAGACAGAAAAGAAAACACGGAATGTCTGAAAGCACTGTTTTTGTCAGTACAGTGCCATAGATACTGATGGAAGAACTGAAGCGATTTTGGTTTTTATCAAAAAAACATGGAAAATGGATAGATATCAGCTCTGAAATTAAACTACTGTGAGCTAGTTTTGTTGTTATCATGTTTGTCCAGACAAATGTACTTTTAGTTGTACCAGGCATTAAAATGAACAAGAAACTGAAGAAAACAAGGGTGGTCTAAGAATTTTTTCTGCGAATGAAGCATAATACCACATACATCATTGTGATAAAACTCATCCTGAGTCTATGTATTCCTGCAGACATGTATTTGACCCCAGTGATGAGGTGAAAATGACCCTTAAAAGGTCTTGAATTTCCAATCCAACTTTATTTGTAAAGCACATAACAACCACAATGGACCAATGTGCTGTACAGAAAAATAAATAAAAAACAAAATAACAGAGTAAAATACAAGAACAGATTAAAAGACATAGAACAACTGTAAAAAATGAAATAAAAAAATAAAAAAAATAAAAATACAGAAGAATCGATAGAACTTAAATAAAAGGATAAAATACAAGAATTGATTTTGACCTTGAAAATCGTGTCCAAACCCTGTACAACTACTGTGTGTATGCATCTGTTGCCTGTTGTCACACACAAACATAATTAGTGATGATGAGTAAATCCTGTTCTTCGTCGTCCAGGAGGGCGAGGCCTTGGGCGCTTACGGAGAATGGGTTCCCATTGGAAAAACTGCGGACAAAGCTCCATGTTCGTCCAGAAAAGCCCCGCCCGCGGCTCCTGTCGCTTCAGCCAACTCGGCATCAGGGGAAACGGAAACGGCAGCGGGGTCAGTGACGCCCGTGGAACCGCCGGGGTCGGGCCCAAATAATGACAGTGTTTTCCCTGATCCGCCGCTGCAGGTGAGAGGTCAAAGGTCACCGCTGCGTTTTTGTCTCTGCTCAGACCGTCATGTGGTCACTCGCCTCATTTCAAATCGGTTATTCGTCACAGCCCTAGTTAAAAAAGTTCCTGGGAATGTTGGTGGAAAATGGGTTCTTCTAAGCCTCCTTTATGGAACCGCCACTGTTCAACTTAGAAAGCTACCGTTTCCTCAGTATTTTGCTTTTTAATTTGGGATTTTTAGTATTTTGTCAAAATAATCTGTGATTGCGTTGTATAAACTTCAGTCTGTGCGTTTTTTTTTTTTTTGCAGTTTTGTGTAAAATATTAGTTTTTAAAAGGTTTGACAGATGGATGGAGTAGACTGCTTTGTGACTCGTGATGAAATTCCACTTACTTTATCTTTTTTTAAATGTATTTTTTCAGCATGTTGATATCTCCCAAGCTGTAACTGAGAGGATCCGAGCTCAGAGGCGTTTGGCTGAAAACCCCTATGACGTTAGTGCCATCTGTATGCTCAGCAGAGCACAAGAGCAGGTACCAACTATCTGAACACATGCACAATTCACCTGGTCATGCACGAACCGACACTAAACCAGTGGGAGTTTCTTCAGTATCTTATTTCTTTATCATAAAACCCACATATTCACTGGAGTGGATTCCATGCATCAACAGTTTAACATGTAATAGGATTAATTTATTAAACATAACATGAGATAAGATAAGACTTAAAAAAATAAAATAGTATTGGGAACTATTAAAAGTGAAAAAGATACATCTCCATATTAAAAATGGTAAGAGACAGAGTTAAGAGCAGAAAAAAAAATGGAAAATTTGTAAAAGGGATTTTAGACCGTTTGGTTTTGTCCTTATTTTGTTGATTTTTGTTCATTTTCTTGCTATTTTGTTAATTTTACAGTTCATTTTATTTTTTATTTTTTTTTACTTATTTTTGTTAATTTTCTTGCATATTTTCCTAATTTTGTTGCTTATTTTCTTCATTTTCTTAATTAATTTTTTTCAATTTCTTCCATATTTTATTCATTTTCCTGTATATTTTGATAATTTTATGGCTTATTTTCTTCATTTTCTTGGCTAATTTGTTCATTTTTGTCACTTTTCTTGTTTATTTTGTCCATTAACTTGCATATTTTAGTACAACAAAAGCAGCATAACATTTCAGTGCATTTCAGTTCATTTTTTAAAAACACATATCTCTATTGAAGTAAAGGATGCGTGTGGTTTTGTGGCGTTAACACGTTCATTTATTGGAAGCTCAAAGGATGAGTCAGGTTTCATCTCTGTCTCAATTTTGATCAAATTGAATCTGATCACAAATGAGGTAGATACTCAGCGCTGAGGACTCAAACATCAGTGAGCACGGATCGTAAAGTGAGTAGTACACTTATTTCCCTGTGGGCTGGCTCACCCGTACAAATGGGTTGGACTTTAAATTAGCGTTATCTAACTAAGTCAAGCAGGTGTGGGACCTCATCTCTATGTAAACTTATGCCAACAGTAAGTTTACGTCTTTTCTCCTGTGTTTGACAACACCATGTGTGGGACTGTGTGGATGTTTAGACGTGTATCTAAAGGAAGAACAGAAAATACCTAACTCCTGTGTTTACAGATGTTTCCTGTCTTTGAAAGTTTAACATGCTGACCAAAATGTTGAAACTAAAACAGGGTAAACAATAAATCCTGGTCAGAGAGAACTTAGTGCTGACAATGTTAAAATAAAACAGATTTAACAAATGAATCCTATCTTAAAACATTAACTACTGACTTCTAAAAAAAACAAAAAAAAAACTTAAGGCTTCACTATCTAAGTTAGAATAGTATTTCAGTGGTTTCTGTTTTGTTGTTGTTTCCACATCATCTCCTACTCCCATAAACAGAAGTGGTCTTGGTTCTTTGGCCTGAATGTCCTGTTTTTGCAGGTGGATGCTTGGGCCCAGTCCAATACGGTCCCGGGCCTTTTCACTGGGTCGACTGGAGCCCAGGTCCTCAGTTCAGAGGAGCTGTCCATGAGTGGACCACAAGCCTGGCTGAAGAAGGTAACCGCTATTATTCACCTTCATTGTTCTACAACGCTCCTGGATAAAAATGTGCAACTTTGGGAGGGCAAAGAGCCTTCCGAGGACACACTGCAAAAAAGGGCTGTCGAAAAACAAGATAAAGACACGAAATCTGAGGAAAAAGATACTCATAACAAGTGAAATATGTGTCCATGCAGTAAGATAGTTTCACTTGACAAGATTTGTTGAATTAAGATTGTTACCTCTGCCAGGAGGTATTGTGATCACATTGCTTTGTGTGCGTGCATGTTTGTTTGTTTGTTAGCAAGATAACTCAAAAAGTTACGGACAGATTTTCATGAAATTTTCAGGAAATGTTGATACTGGCACAAGGAAGAAATGATTAAATATTGAATTTTGGTGGTGATCGGGGGGGCGGGATCTGTCTTGGCAGAGGTCTGCGCTCTCTGAGTGCTTTTCTTGTTAAATCTAGAATTAAGCATGTCTACCTATGTATGAATATAAAACACGAAAACAAGATAAATTATCTAACACTTCTAAATATAAGTTTTTTTTATATTGGTAAGAACCAAATAATGTGCAGTGCATGCTCTGGTCTCCTCTCTGTGTGGCCCACTTTGGATTTATTTTATACATAGATGTGTCTGGCTCAGTCAAATGCATAATCATGTCTAGAAAATCCTTCTGGACCATGTTGGGTGATGCAGGACTCAAAACAGTCATATTGAGCAAATGGTTTAACTTTTATGAATATTTCAAATAAATCATACATTCAGAAGGCTCACCACAGACACGTCAGGGGTTAAAGGGTTAACCCTGACATGTGACAGAAACACATGCACAGAAAAACCCAAATATTTGATTTAATAGTTCCCCGTCTTCGTATTTTTCCTTTTTGCGTCCATTTGTCTTTAAATCAGGACCAGTTCCTTCGGGCTGCTCCGGTGTCAGGGGGGGTCGGAGAGTTCTTGATGAGAAAGATGGGTTGGAGGACCGGAGAGGGCCTGGGGCGGAATCGTGAGGGCACCGTGGAGCCAATCATCATTGACTTCAAAGTTGACCGCAAAGGTATCAACACTGAAGACACTACACACTTGTATACTGATGATATTTTTACATTATTTGACTCATTAGATTGAAATTAAAGGTTGAGGAGTTTGATTCTCCCAACTGGTCAGTCACAGAAATGTGTAGGTTCAGACACCTCGGGTGGAAACCTCGTAAGTCCATTTTTGGTCTGTTGGTCAGTTTTCACGTTGGCCTGATGGTTTTATAAATATTTAACCAATAAAAAGTGTTGAAAACGGTTTGTGACTGCAGCTCTGAACTCCATTCATTCATTTAGAATATACATCGTTTTTACAGTTTACTGAAAAATAACAGTATCGGACATAAGAGGTTTCTGCCCGACTGCGACGATATAATCTTATTAAAGTGTGCTAAATAGAATAGAATAGAAT
This sequence comes from Sphaeramia orbicularis, assembly GCF_902148855.1. Lineage (NCBI taxonomy): Eukaryota > Metazoa > Chordata > Actinopteri > Kurtiformes > Apogonidae > Sphaeramia > Sphaeramia orbicularis. The sequence continues at coordinate 2,219,186 of NC_043958.1, forward strand.
AGAATAGAATAGAATAGAATAGAATAGAAGGATAGTGTGTAACGGGGTTTATACGGGTCCTTGAAATCCTTGAAAAGTCTTGAATTTTAGTTGAAGTGCTTGAAAATGCTTGCAATTATGACTGTGATTTATTCATGAATTTATTTTGACTATTATAATATATTTATAATATATCAGTGTGAGTGTGTCTGACAAACACCAGGTGGCTTCCCTTTTTTTTTGGATAAAAAAAAGGTGATTGGTCAAATTTGCGGAAAATTCGCAGTGATTGGACGAAACTGCAGCGACACACAGAATTCATGGTGATTGGTTGAATTTGCGTTAATAGTTGCGATTGCAACATCGCGAATTCCTGGAGGGACTTTTTATGTAAACTGAGTTAAAATTGATGTTTTTATAGCCATTTGAAATTTTGCCTTTTATAAGTAAACAGGAAAAAATAGATAAAAAGAATTTATAAAAAATTTGAACTTTTACCTATTTTTCCCAAAATGTAATCACATCTGTTCTGGGTCACTGGTAAACTATAATCCCAATTTGGTATGAATTCAACCAATAGTTTTGCTGCTAAAGTGTAAACAAACAAACAACTATGATAATAAGAAATATGATAATAAGATAATTATATGATTTTAAGATAATAATATGATAATAAGTTGACTTGAACCCTGTGGAGCTGATGTGACACAGGTCATGGAACAGTAACTGCAGTGACAGACACATGATGCAGGTGTGTCTGCTGGGTTTCAGGGTTAGTGGCAGAAGGAGAGAAGCCCCAGAAGCAGACGGGAGGACTGGTGGTAACAAAGGATCTAATGGGTAACACACACACACACACACACACACACACACACACACACACACACACACATACACACATACGCATTAACAAAACCATACTTGAAAAGTCTTCTCCATGACTGACCAGTTTAAATCCAGTCCTTCCACCTGGTCAAACCCAAGTCTCGTACTTAAAAACAGTGTCATGCTCTGACTTTTTACATCCACATATTTTCATTCATTCGTTGGTTTTTATCAAAATTGCGGCTCCTGCAAATTGTAAACAAACAAAAAAAAAAAGGGCAAAATGATGATGTGTTTATGTGCGGTCGCCCACGGCAACAGCCTATATGTGATGGTTGTGTGGGTCCCTCCCCTCTGTGTCTGACAGGAAAACACCCAGTGTCTGCGCTCATTGAGTTGTGTAATAAGAGGAGGATCATGCAGCCAGACTTCGTCATGGTTCACCACAGCGGACCAGACCACCGCAAGAACTTCCTCTTCAAGGTCCGACATTTTAATTCTGCACCGCTGGAGAGTAGAGGGGTTAGGCTTTGGATATCCATCCATCCATCCATCCATCCATCCATCCGTAGAATCATCCATCCATCCATTCATTTATTCATCCATCCATTAATCCATCAAATCATCCATCCATTCATTCATTTATTCATTCATCCACCCATCCATCCTTCCTTCCTTCCTACATGTACATTTCTTGTATGAATAGTGTAATTATTGGCAAAATAAGTTTCCATTGCATTTATTCACATTCATTTATTTATTTATTTTTTTTTTTTTTGGGACTCCATTCTAACTTTTTTTATGCAGGAATTGAAAATGTAATAAATGCTGCTGGATGAAAACACAAGTCACTTGCTGCCTGTCTTTAGTGTTTACTTTGTGTCCTCTACCTTCCCAGTGTTTTCTGATCTTATTCATACGTCGTTGTTTTCTGTCTCCTGTGGTTCTCTGATTCTTACATTTCTTTTTCAATATGTTCTTCCAAGGTCACAGTGAATGGTGTGGACTACCAACCACAGACGGCTAGTCCTAATAAAAAACATGCCAAGGCCATGGCAGCGACTGTTGCCCTGCAGGCTCTGGGAGAGGTAAGGTTACATAGAACTACAATGACGTAACAGGTTGCAAAGGATTGTCCCATTTCATAATGTTTCGACCACTACCCTTTTCAGCTCTGAAACAAGGGGTAGTGTCAAGTGCAAGGGCTAAGGGCTGAACTGGGCTTGGGCCCTTGCCTCTCGTTGACAGACCCTTAAAATAATCGAAGGCCTCTGGCTCTTCCATTATTCTGTTTCTCTTCTGATTTTCACGTTCCTTCCATGTACTGTTGACACCCTAACTGTGACTTACTGCCACCAGTTAGGCCCCGCCCACAGAATGCATCATCACTGTTTACCAGCATGGACAGGGTCTATATTTGTGTTGCATTTCCACAAAGTTGACGACTGACAAAAGCATGTTTCTTCCTCTGTTTGCAGGTTCCTGTTGATGGTCCAGGACTTTACACTGGCCCTGTTTTCACTGCTGCCTCCACTGGGCCCCTGTTCTCCACGTAGAAACACTAGGACGGGAGTATTTTCACTGTCAAGCTGTCCGACACTTAGAGAAAGGCTTTTTTTGGTACAATTAAATAAAAGCTCTATTATTTACACTCAGGTGACTTAAATATAGTCCATTATACAACACCCCTCCTTCCTTCTCCTACAGATTTTTTTTTTTCTAAATCTAAAAATCCATGACAAACTGGTGAATACCATCCAGGTCGTAGGTTTTTTGCAGTTTTTCCATAATATCAGATGTGGACGACATATATGTAGGTATATATTTATTTAAGTGTAATAGTGTTTGAGACATATTTTAACGGACCGTATTTGAGTCTAACTCGAGACTTAATGTATTTCTGTGCATTTTCATTATTAACTTAAACAAACCAGAGCTGAATTGGGCTGTCAAATAAAGATTTATATTGTAAATAATAGTCTTGTCCGTAACCCAATGTTCTTTTTCATCTCGTTAGATTTGTGGCACAGATTCCACATAAAACTGTTCCTCAGACGGGATGCACTTTACATTTTGTGGAACTGTTCTACTTAAAGTGTATTAAATAAATGAAATAAACACTGTATTTATGATATGTCTTAAAGGATCCCATATTATTCCAGTGAATGAACTGTGAGGATAGGCCTTCTGGAATGGAACTTGACCCACTGCTGTCAAACTCATGCAAAAGAAGATCCAGTGTGGATGCAGAGCTGATGCTAAGCTAAAGGCTAACGGAGATACAAGCCTTTTCCGCTGTCACTTCTCATTAGAAACATCTACTCGCTGCAAATCAACATGGATGAGTTAAAGGCACCGCTGACCAGTCAGAGGGTCCTTCAGAGGTCCGACCTCGAGTGTTGAACGCAGGTTGAATAACAGCTCCAGACTCCTCCTTGGAAATGATTCAAGATCTTTATTTGTCACATGTGGATGTACAGGTACACTCACAGTGAAAGGAAAGTACAACAAGCACCCGTGTGAACTGTACGCAGTTTAGAACCATAAAATATACAGAGGTGTCAAGTAACAAAGTACAAATACTGCTTTACCTTAAGTATAAATTTGGGTTATTTATACTTCACTGGAATAATTATTTTTAAGTTGACTTTTTCCTTCTACTTCTTACATTTTAAAAATAGCCTCCTTACTCCTGTTTCATTGCGGCTTGTCATCATTCAAATGAAAAACTCTCCAGATAAATGGCGCCATCTGGATAGAGTGAATCAGACTGTGGTTGGATGAGAAGTCTAAACATGTACCATTCCCAAATCCTATTGGTTTGTACTCGATCCGTCACACCTGACTTTTTGCACCGATCCAGTATGTATAGGAAACTAGTCATCATACAGTATGTGAACGAGGAAATCAGAAATCGTAATAACGCTGGGTTGCAAAAAAAAGTTTTTTGCAAGTTGTATTGGTTTTTTCAACTGAATTCGGACCATTTTGCACCGCTAAATCCAACAATGACATCTGTTTTTCTCAATCAGGTCAGGTTTTTTTGCTGATTTGATTTTTGAAAAATTTGATCTTCTCACAAAATTGATTACATTTTTGTGATTTTATCAGTTGATTTTTTATATAGTTCTCACCCAAAATAGGTTTTAAGAGAAAAAAAATCATTTTCTAACAGGATGTATTTATTATTTATTTTTTATTATGTATTCACCGCAGATGTAGCAGAATACGTCAGGCTTATTTTTGCAAGATCTTCTCGTCGAAGTCATTTCATTCATCTGTAATATAAAAAAAAAAAAACAATCATAAATTGGCAAAAGTAAAATCTTCAGAACTTGTTTATTGCAAGAAATATGAAAGAATTTTGTATCATATGATGTGAAAATGCCCATAAATGTAAGCAAAAATGTTAAAAAGCCAATATGTAGCATAGTTCAGAAACTTGACCTGATTGAGCAAAATTAATGTGATTTTTGGATTCAGCACACCAAAATTATCCTAAATCAGCTCAAAAAACTTCAACAATAAATTTGTTGTTGACCAGTGAAATAATAATAATTATAATAATAATAACACAAAAATCCACAATCAGAACAATCTTAGGATGAAAAATAGCACAATAGTTTGATTTATGAGCCCGAAAATGGGTGGGAAGTGGAATTTATTTAATCCCGCCCCTTCTTCATAAAATATTATAGCTGTGGGTCTTTATGGGTTAATCTGATTATAATAAATCAGATTAACCCACCGGTTTGTCCCCAGTGCTCTGATGTCCTCATATATGTCCACCTTTTGTCACACTAATGTCCAGAAAAACAGTTTTAATACCGTGTGGTCAACAATATTCAGATTTCCTTTCAATAGCTTTTTTTTCTCCACATATATTTAATTTCCATTCTTCCATTTTCCAACACTTTGGTGCTCTGCTCTAGTCGTTTAGCTCCGCCTTTGCCTTTGCCTTTGCCTTTGCCTTTGCCTTTGCTTGGTCTTATAATGATCAGAATATATTGTGAGGATGCTTTGTTACCATCAACTACAACAGAAGGAGGAGGCGGAGGAGGGGAACGGTCCACAGGAGCATCACTGTGGTCGGACAAACCCAACCGTAAAGCCATGGTAAGTGCAGTTTTCTAATCTGACACATCAAAGGCACTCTGTTTAGTATATTTTATTATCAATATTCACACTAAAGTAGAACAGCCGACAGTAGGTAGAATGCAAAGAGTTTGAAACACTTGAAGTATTAGTCTTTTGCGATAATTAAAGATCATTAAGGATCAGCAGATCAACACATATTAACCCACAACGACTCAAACATCTATTATCGACCAAAACCGTCTACTTATTTAAACTGTTTAATACCTGTTGATCCATTAATCCTATCAGTACATGTAAATAATTGGTGTGAAATACAGTTTGTCGTCTTTTCATGGTCATCAGATATGACCCATTTGGACGTTCAGAGGCTCTGTAGTTACCATGGAAACACTGGCATCCTCTATGACATTGATTGACCAGTAAAACCCATAGAGTTGGATCAATGACAGTGGATTAATGAATGAAATGAATTTAAAAATAAATAAACCTGCAAAATGATAAATGATGTGAAAAAATAAGCAAAGATTTACTAAAATAAACTAAAAAAAAGCAACAAAATGAACATAAAGAGCCAAAGTAATGAATAAAATGAACATAAAAGAATAATAAATAAAAATAATAAGTAACATAAACATAATAAGTCTCGAACTGAACAAAATTGAAGAAAAATGAATAAAATAGACAACAAAATGTTATCTTCTACAACATTGATTCACCAGTAAAACCCATGGAGTTGGATCAATGACAGAGGATGAAATGAATAAAAATAAATAAAAACCTGCAAAATAAATCATGTAAAAAAAAAAAAAAAGGCAATGTATTAAAGTTAAATAAAATGAGCAACAAAATGAACATAAAGAGAATGAAATGAATAATAAATCAACTAAATAATAAGTAACATGAACAAAATAAGTCTCAAACTGAACAAAGTTGAAGAAAAATGAATAAAATAAACAACAAAATGTCATCTTCTACAACACTGATTCACCAGTTGTTATGTTCAGTTAATGACAGATTGGACTGAAAAAGATGCTTTTTCTTCATTTTTCTGTTTTTGATAAAATAACCTTTGAATTTACTCTGAGCTTTATTGAACGTCTTCATGATCAGTGAATTAAATACAGGAAAATACATGATTTAAACTGATCAACTGCAAAATACAGATAATATTATAATAAATGGTGATCAGTCACTTAAGAAACGTTAAATATGAAGAAAAACGGACATAAAAGTAGCGCTGGGCCTTTATGGGTTAAACAGTTTAGATCAGTTGGGTGTTTTGGGAGATGTTTGGGTCTTTAGGGGTTAAATAAATGAAATATGTTTGGATGGGGGGGGGGGGGGGGGGGGGGGTCTGGGTTGACAGGTTTCTAGTTTCCATTTCCCATTGGATCCACTTTATTCCCCTGAACCCGACCAGAACCAGGGTCAGTACCCACTGGGACAGAAGGTGTGACCCCCCCCCCCCACGTGTCCAGGGCTCAGGAGAGTCTGCTACGGAGGTGTTAACGACATCCCAACTGAGTTCTAACAGGCCCCGCCCACAGGAAGTCCTCTGAGCAGGTGACCCCTTCAGCCCCAGAAGAAGAAGGAGTTTATTAGTGTTCAAGTCCACCAGGTCAATGTGAGCCCTGTGGGTCTGACAAGGACCGGATCCAGAGAAAAAGGGTCCATAAGGTGCTCCAACAGGGAGGGGGGGGCAGAGATTACAGGTGAACAGGTGAACTGAGCATGCTCAGATGACTATGGGAAGAACAAGGTCTGTTCTATCAGCACGACTGGAGATGTTTCCTACTGAGGAAACGGTTGAATTTGTCTGAATATTTGAAATAAATCCTACATTCAGAACGCTCAGCACAAAAAATAAAAAAAAAAGAACACAGCACAAAAAATAACAAAAAAAAGAACAAGAACGCTCAGCACAAAAAAATAAATACAAATACAAAGAACGCTCAGCACAGACATGACAGGGGTTAAAGGGTTAACGCTGGTGGAAATGACCAAATATAGTCACCTGCCTGTTAAAGATTTACCAGGAACAGTTATTAGGGAGTAGGACATGCAGACCTGGTCCAGGGGTTTGTCTGAGGTGGGACCTGTAGACCTGGTCCAGGGGTTTGTCTGAGGTGGGACCTGTAGACCTGGTCCAGGGGTTTGTCTGAGGTGGGACCTGTAGACCTGGTCCAGGGGTTTGTCTGAGGTGGGACCTGTAGACCTGGTCCAGGGGTTTGTCTGAGGTGGGACCTGTAGACCTGGTCCAGGGGTTTGTCTGAGGTGGGACCTGTAGACCTGGTCCAGGGGTTTGTCTGAGGTGGGACCTGTAGACCTGGTCCTGGGGTTTGTCTGAGGTGGGACCTGTAGACCTGGTCCAGGGGTTTGTCTGAGGTGGGACCTGTAGACCTGGTCCTGGGGTTTGTCTGAGGTGGGACCTGTAGACCTGGTCCTGGTATCTGATCAGTGTTTGTGTTCTTCCAGTACGGGTTCATCAACAGCTGCCTCCAGTCTCTGGTGGTGGACCGGTTTGGTCTGGAGGTCTGGGACCAGATCAGGTTTGGGTTCATTCTCTCTTTTCACTTTGAATCTGTTTGTGGTGTCGACCTGCTGGAACTGTCAGTGGTTTTGTTTGTTTGTTTGTTTGTTTGTTTGTGCGCAGCTCTGCCCCAGGAGTCCAGGACACGTTTATGACCTACACTGTATATGATGACGTCCTGACCCTGGACCTGGTGAAGGAGGTCTGTTCTCTGTTGGGTAAGGAGTCCACTTCCACTGGACTACAGCGGTTTGGGTTTGTTTTTGTTTTTTTTGTTTTTGTTTTTTTTTTAGAAATCATCTTTATCTGAGATTTAAAAAAAACTTCACCGTCCGTCACTTATGGTTTCCAGTCGTCTTCTCGTCCCCACTCGACCTGGAAACATGGTATTAAAGATGGACGAACGCAGCAGAGTCCTGTCTGGGATTTATTAGAATATGACGGGATTATCTTCAAAATTTTGTTTTTGCTTAATTCAAGATTTTTATTTATTTATTTTTTTTGCTTAATTCAATATTTGTTTGATGAATTCAAGATTTTATTTTTTTTTTGCTTAATTCAAAATTTTTATTTTTTTCCTTAATTAAATTTTTTTTGCTTAAATCAAGATATTTTTTTGCTCAATTCAAGATTTTTTTTCTTAAATCAAGATTTGTTTGCTGAATTCAAAATTTTTTTTTGCTTAATTCAAGATTATTTTTTGCTTAATTCAAGATTTATTATTTTTTTGCTTAATTCAAGATTTTTTTTGCTTAATTCAAGATTTTTTTTTTTTTTTTACTTAATTCAAGATTTTTATTTTTTGCTTAATTCATGTTTTTTTTTTTTTTTTTTGCTTAATTCAACATTTTTTTCTTTTGCTTGATTCAAGATAAAAGATGAAAAAACTAAGCATTCAGAAAAAAACTAAACAAAACTAATGAAAACTATCCAACCTGCTCTACAAACAAATCAACCCCAACTGAAAATTCCAAAGTAAATAAAAGTGAACTGTTCGAACCTTGGTGTGTTCTGTGTTCTGTCTCAGATGTTCCTGCTGATACGGTTCTAAAACTGTTCGGAGAACATTTCTTCAGTTTCTGTAAACAGGCCGGTTACGACACCATGCTGCGAACACTGGGGGGAACTCTGGTGGAGTTCATCGGGAATCTGGACGCGCTCCACAGTTACCTGGCCCTGTCCTATCAGGTAGGATGGGACTGACGGTGATCCTCAGAAGCAAATTTAGTGCAAAACATAAACTGAAAAATGTCCTCTTTCATTGCCAAGACAAATAAATAAATGAACTTTTCATCAACAAAAAATAATTCCTTATCTACTCAAATAAACTCATCTTGAATAATATAAAATAGAAATGTTCGTGAAATGTTGCCAAAGCTTAAACAAGATGACAGACAATAATAATAATGATAATAATATAAAAAATACAAATATTGAAATGTAATAAGGTCAGAAGTGTCTGTTTTATTACATGAATGTATTTATTGTGTTTTATTTTCTACGGAAGACGATTAGGGCCACTGGGGAAAAAAAAAAAAAAGAAGGTCCAATATATATATTTTTTATTACAATTATGAGAAAAAATGTCACAATTCTGACTTTTATCTCAGAATTCTGACTGTTTTAAATTTATTTATTTTTTATTATTATTGTTCTGAGATTAAAGTCAGAATTCTGAGAAAAAAGTCTGAATTCTGACTTTTTTCTCAGAATAATAATAATGATAAAAAAAAAAAAAAAAAATTCTATTGGGCCTTAATTTTTTTTTTTTTCCAGTGGCCCTAATCCTCTTCTGTAATTTTTCATTACTTATTTTGTTTTCAGTACATGATGACTTATTTAATGTATTTTCCCAGTAAATTTCTGGTACCCCTGGGGGTGTGCGTCCCCCCCTTTGGGAACCCCTGTAGTTTAAATCCACATCCTTAAAGGACCAACGAGTCCACTACAGGCAAATACATATAAAATACATATACTGTCATGTTCAAATCCTATATTTTCTTATATTTAATTCACTGATCATGTAGCTGTTCATTAAAGTAAATTCAAAGGTTATTAAATCAAAAACAGAGAAAACTGATGAAAAAGCGACTTTTTTTGTAGTAAAATATAGAATTAAACTAAGTATCTTCATCCACTCATTTATTTAAGTTCATAGGTTTTAGTGGTGAATGAGTTCTAGAAGCTAAAGGTCATATGTTTATTTTTGTGCCTTTTTAACTATTTTCCTGATTATTTCATCTGTTTTTTGTTCATTTTTTGTTCATCTTAATTTATTATTTTGGTATTTTTGTGCCTTTTTTCCTGATTATTTCTTCTGTTTTGTTTTTTGTTTTTGTTTTTTTGCTCATTTTTTTGGTTCTTCTTAATTTATTTATTATTTTGTTATTCTTGTGCCTTTCTAACTATTTTCTTGACTATTTCATCCGGTTTTTTGTTCATTTTTTTGTTCATCTTCTTAATTTATTTATTATTTTATTATTTTTGTGCCTTTTTTTTCCTATTTCATCTGTTTTTTGTTCATTTTTTGTTTATCTTCTGAATTTATTATTTTGCTATTTTTTTATTTTATTTTTGTGCCTTTTCAGCTATTTTCCTGATTATTTCATCTGTTTTTTGTTCATGTTTGTTCATCTTCCTTATTTAGTTATTATTTTGTTATTCTTGTACCTTTTTTAACTATTTTCCTGATTATTTCATCTGTTTTTTGTTAATTTTTTTTTTTGTTCATCTTCATTTTACAGTCAGTGTTTTCATTATATGGTTCTTTTTTTTTCACTGTCTTGTTCATTTTTTTGGATAATTTTCTTAAATTTGTTCATTATTTTGTGCACTTTGAACTGTTACCAAGTGATTTATCACCATTTATTATATTATTATCTTTTATATTTTGGATTTTTCTTATATTTTCCAACCATACAACATACCCAAAACCTGTATTTAACATACTTCATCTAAAATACTTGTGTATAAATGTATTTTAGATGAGTTTCTGTTTTTAGGAAATGAATGCACCATCTTTCCGTGTGGAGACGGCAGAGGACGGGACGATGCTGCTCCACTACTACTCGGACAGGAAGGGTCTGCATCATATTGTACCAGGTACAGACTGGGTTTTTTTACACTCTTTCTCTTAATTACAGAGATCCACCGACATGTTTGAAGAATACACAAACATGACTGAATGTGTGTGAACAGTTTGAAGTACGCCAACCCTCGAAATCAATCAGGTGTCACTCGTCGCTTTTCCATTGACCCTCCTTGCACAGACCCAGTCTTTCATCTGTGGAGTTTCTAATGTCTTCAAATGACTCGATAAGCAGCTGTTGTACCCACTGACGTTACTGAAAAGTTACATTTGGTTATATCGACTAACTGAGACTTACCCCCCCAGTAAGCAGATTTATTAGTTTTTGGTTTTTTTTCTCAATGCTTAGTTTTAGTTTAGTTTTATCGTATCATTTACCTTCGTTTCCACCCTATTCTAATAAACCCCATACAGGACTCTGCTGCTTTCTCTCGTATGGTGCCGCCAGCGAAAATTACTCGAGCGAAATAAATTGATTTCACATCAATCCGACATTGACAAAGATGAAAATTAAGGGAATTTTATCCATAATTTTTATATGTTTTTGTTAGTTTTGTAAGCACACAATGCAGTTTCAGTTATTGTTTTTTTCTTTTAACTATAGTTTTTATTTACTTCAGTTAACGGAAATGTTTGTTCAATGCTAGTTTTCGTCATTTCGTTAGTTTTCCGTGGTCTACATAAAGTGTAAATGTAAATTGGGTCTGAATTCTTCATGAATTCAACTATAAACATTCATTCATTCATAGCACTTTGTCATTTTAGAGTCATAAATATTGTCACAGTAGATACTAATGATAACTAACATTTTTTATTATCGTTAAATTACAATAATAATTTTACTCCATTCTTCCCTAAATCTGTGTGCAGTCAGTTATAAACATACATTTTCTCTCGGTCATTCACTCTACCTTTCCTTCTTTACCCATCGTGTGTTTTTTTTTTTTTTTATTTATTTATAGGTATCATAGAGGCAGTCGCCAAAGACTTTTTTGACATTAAAGTGAATATGACAGTTCTCAGTCAGTCTGAGGAAGACGAGAGGACGGGGAAGAAGGAACATGTCGTCTTCCGGGTAAAACTGATCAACCAACCGAACGAGCTCGGAGTTCACATCCACCCATTCACATCCACTCTAATCAGGGAGGTTGGTGGTTTTAGGAGTTCACTGTGGTCTCAAATGTCCTGTATATGATCCATATGTCAGCTCTCCCGCCTGGGTTCTATGTCATATTCTCCCTCCAGGAAGAATATTTCAGAAGAATGAGGGATAAACGTATGTCGCTGCCTGTGCAGAAGAACGGCTGGGACCTGATCAGGGAGGTGGTTCTGTCAGAAAAAGGTGAATATAACAAGAATGTACAACTAAACACTTGTGGTCACTCAGTATACACTGCAGCACCGGATAAAAAAAAAAAACAGGTTTGAGTTATGGTAGGAATGATTCACATTCATCAACCATTGGGAAAAACGGGAAAATTATGTGAAACAGTACACGCCAAATGTTCCCTTGGTGATATAAAAGGAGACTATTTGATTTAATATGTCCTTTTTTATTTTCATTCTGTATTAATATCGCTTGTAATCGTTCTTTTCTATTGAATATTATACAAAGCTAGATATGTCCATGCTGTTCTCTCTCTGGATGTTTGAAGAAAAAAAAGTCACTTCTAATCCCTAAAAAAGTGGGACAGAGACAACCAGAAATATATTAGCCTCACTGTACCCTGTTTGATGGAGAATGGTTTTGTTTTGTTTTGTTTTTTAATATATGTACACTGTGAGGAATATGTAACAGATTAATGTGACGGGAAGATGCTGTGTCTCTTATGCTTCAATAAAAACAAAATTAAAAAAAAAAAGAAATAATTTAAATGGCTAAAATGACAAATTATGGACTTATACTAACACCACGATTCCACTGGTGATCATCTTAACAGTTTTTGTGACATTTTGCAGAAGTTAATAGTTAATAGTTGTTAACAAAAACAGAACATACTGAATACCTCCAATCAAAGTCCATCACAGTGTCTTTTCAAATATGTACCTCAGACTGACAACAGACAACAGAATCAGTTTTGACCAACACACATGAAACATTCAAAAGGAAAGCAATCAAAGACTATCAGTCATTTACAAATGAAAAGGACTAAATGTTTCACCAAATGTCCTCCTTCTCCTTTGGAAAAGATTTGATGAAGACTAAGTGCATTGACGCAGATTCCAAAGGCCGAATGTGGCACGTCGACCCTGTTTGACCTTGAAAATGAAGGTCAAGAAAGTCCCAAGAAGTCATTCAAGACCTTCTTAAGTTGCACCTAAATACTGAAGATGATGGAGATTGGAAAGTTTGCTGATGACTAACTGTGTTGACGCTGATTCCAAAGGCCAAATTTTATGTGTCAGCCTCTATTTGATCTCAAACATGAAGGTCAAGGTTAGCGTCCAAACGTCTCATCCCAGGGCTTCCCAAGTTCCAGCTCAATATCAAATATGAAGTAACTTGGATGATTTGATGAAGACTAACCGCGATTATGCTGATTCTGAAGGCCAAATTTTATGCGTTGACCCTATTTGCCTTGAAAATGAAGGTCAAGAAAGTCCAAAAAAGTCATTAAAGACCTTCTCAAGTTGCACCTAAATGCTAACGATGACGGCAGTTGGACAATTTGCTGATGACTAACCGCGTTGGTGCTGATTCCAAAGGCCCAGTTTCATGCATTGACCTCTGTTTGACCTTGAAAATGAAGGTCAAGGTCAGCGTCCAAACAACTCATCCGAGAGCTTCTCATGTTGCAGCTAAATATTAAATATGAAGTAGTTCGGATGATTTGATGACCACTAACTGTGTTGACGCTGATTCCAAAGGCCTAATTTTGTGCATCGACCCTGTTTGACCTTGAAAATGAAGGTCAAGAAAGTCCGAAGAAGTCATCCAAGACCTTCCCATGTTGCACCTACATTCTAAATATGACGGAGATTGGACAATTTGATGATGACGAGCACTGACTCCAAACAAAAACTCTATACGACCACTTTGGTTCATAGAAGCTGTTTTTTCCCTGAAACCTTTGTTTTTCCTGCTGTTCGTACTTCACATTTATCAGATTGAATGTAAATACAGAGACAAAAGCATGTGAGCGGACATTAGAGCCTTAGTAGAGTTCAGCAGATGCAGTATTTTGCTCTATTCCTGTGTGTGAAGGCTAATCTGTGAACACGACTAAGACCATGTGGGTAAAGGTGAGTGTTTGTGCTCACTCTGAGTCACACTCATGAATTTAATTGCGAATACAATCCTGAAAAAAGCTCCAGACTTTTTTTTCATTTTTTCTTTATTTCTTCAATGCTAATGTTCATGTTTGGTTTATTTCCTAGGCAGTTTCCAGGGCACCTTCACTCCATGTTACCCTGACAAACTGTGGATAGAGGAGAAAGCTTTCTGTAATGCCTTTCCCTTTCATATCGTCTTTGACAGAAACGTAAGGTTTCACATGTTTGTGTGCATTTCATTAATTCATGATTTTGTGGATTTTTTCTTTACTACAGGGGTCTCAAACTTGCGGCCTGAGGGCCAATTGAGGCCCATGGGATGATATTTTGTGGCCGCCTACTTGACATCAAATTTTAGTGTTAGTGCAGCTCACACATAGTTCTCAAACGTACCTTTTTGCTGAGTCTTGCCACACTTTTATTTTATCTATTTTTATCACTTATGGGCTACCATAGATAGTCTCGTGACAGCTTTGGGCAGCATTTGTTGTCAACGGTTGTCAAGCTAGCCAACTGCAAAGTACCTGGGGAAGTATGAACGTTAGTCACTTAGTTGAAACATATTCCAGAGTGACACCAAGTGGACGGAAGATAAATACCATCACCCAGTGCCATGAAGAGAAAGGTTGGCAACGAGTCCAGGCAATTTAAGGAAAAATGGGAGACGGAATATTTTTTTGTGGAGCACAGAGACCCCCTATGTGTCTGATATACACAGAGAAAGTTTCGGTGTATAAGGAATACAGCGTCTGACATCATAACTCAACTAGACATGCTGAGGAGTTTACAAAACACCAGGGAGATGAGAGAAAGAACCGGGTCGCCAATCTGAAAAAATGTCTATTGAAGCAACAAGATTTATTCAAGAAAACAAACAAAGAGAATGAAGCAGCAGTCGAAGCTAGCGACGTGGTGAGTGTTTGATTTGAGTGATTGTTCGAGCCAGAAAGACATTCAAAGAAGGCGAGTTCATCAAAAAGTGCAGGCTACTAGCGGCAAGCAAAGTAAAGAAACCCCTTTTTTGTGGAATACTTAATGCGGTCCAGCCTGACCCAGACTCAACCTCCAGCGGCCCCCAGGGAAGTTGAGTTTGAGACCCCTGCTTTACTGACACTGACGATGCTTTGTGTTCATGCACCATCTCTGTGTTTGTTAGCTAAAGGTCAGGCAGACGGGGGTGAACTTACAAAAGTTTATCCCAGGTCTCCTGACTGAAGATGCTACGATGGACCAGTACTTTGCTATTATTCACCCTCAGGTCGGTAACCCACTGCTATAGCACAGACACTGACATACAAAAACAAATGAACACACAAATCAAACTAAATTATGGAGCATGAAAGGCTCATTTTGTCTCACTGTCTCAGTAGAACAGGCCCACCAAAGGGTCCAGTCCTTAAAATGCAAAAACTACACTGAAGCTAATAACAATTAAGTAAAAATCATTTTAAAGGAGTGATATTTTTCTTTTTTAAATGGAATTCTTCATTTTCCCTCATTTCTCTGTGGTCTCCATAAACTGTAAATGCTCTGCTTGGCTCTGAATTCTTCATTCATTCAACTCCACAGGTCCATCTTCAACCCTATTTCTGACTAATGACACCAGAAAGGTGGTTTTGAGCACTGGCCCTTTAAATGCAAATGAGCCACTTTAAGCCCCGCCCCCTCCAGGTTATTGGCTGTGCTGCTCTGTCCCGTTCAACCAACAACTGAACATTTTAGGAAATCGGGTCAAAGTTTGGACATATTTTCGGTATGGACGACAACAACTGCTGCTGACAAACAATTATGGCATACTCAGAGAAATGTTCATCGGAAGTCTGGACCTTATCCACCACAAACAAAAAGTTAAGGATATTTGAATTTTTTAGGCTGTTTTCTTCAGTTGGGATTCTTGCACAGCACTTTTTACTTTTTGTGTGTGAACTGGATTGAAACCCATTTTTTAATGACCAGACATAATTTTATTTACAAATGGCAAAAATGACAA